>NW_017257409.1:1791886-1814720 GCF_001594055.1 Mycetomoellerius zeteki | reverse complement strand
CCGCCAGTACGCTGAGGTTTTTCGTAATTATTTATACTTATTTTGCAAGCAACAAATTGCTAAATTGCATACTTCGAGAGCAACAAATTCGGACGACATCCTAGTACCAATTTTAAGCGAGCAACAAATCTTTTACTGATACTTTACTCTTCTTCCACCCGCACGCTGAGGCTTCTCGTTGTTATTTACACTTTTTTAGTATGTAAAGTATTAAAAAAAATGATATATATATATATTTCGGCAGCAACAAATTCCTACGTTATTTCTGCGTAGATTGGCTTTGTTGTAGGTATTGTTCCGCTAACTGAATCTTCCTTTTTTTAGCGAAACATCGTTTTTTTAAATAAACCGACAGAGCAACAAATTTTTTTCTTTGGCAACTTTTTAGCAACAAATGAGCAACAAATAAAAATGTTAGTTAGAATCGATTCCGCTCACTTTGTTCCGCTAACTTATAAGACGTTGGTTACTTTCAATTGTTTGAATTGATGATATTGCGATTAGGCTCCTTTTTGCGGGAGCGAATTGAAATGACGAACGGTGGGAGCCTGGAGTGTTAACGCGAGTGCCAAAACATGGGTTAAAGTATGTTTCGGTATCCGTGTTTTCACGACATCGCTGATCGATCGCATATCCCGAAAATTCTCCGCCTTCGAGACGAACTACTTGGCGATTATAAAGACAAGCTTGGAACGTGCTCGCGCAAAAACCTTAAAAGGCTTAAAGACTACAAATCCGGACTGTGATGCACGAGGGAGCCGTGCGTCGATCTTTAGCCATTATTTATGAATTTAGTGCGCCAAAAAAGGCTATGGTCGCCATTGGATCGCGGTAGGACTGGGCAAAGTGAGCTCTACGGATTTGAAATCGATCCGCGAAGCGGATAAAATATTTTATGGAGAACGAGCTTTTTAATGGCCCTTACGGCGGATGGGGTCCCTTCATGTCTGCGTTGATTTGTAGTCAACGTGGACGGCGTGGACCTTATCGATTGCCCCCGGAGCAGCTCGTTCCTTGGCCAGACCTTGGCAGATCGCGATATCGCAATCCGTTCGTAACGAACGAGCGAGCGAATCGAGGAATTTTAGGGTTTCGTCCTCTCGAATTTTTTAATACGTTAGATTGACCGTTCGGAGAACTATTAACATTTATTTACAAAATTTCTAAATTGATAAAAAGTATAAGTTGAATATAATTCTATATAATCGAGAGTTTTCCATTTTTATACTACTTTTGATAGGATGAGTTATCAACCATTTCGATGTTTAAATTAGAAAGTAAAAGTTTAAGTCAGATTTTTAAATGCTTTCAAGTCTAACTAAGAAGAGAAAATAATCTTATCAACTTGTTAAAGGAACGTAATTAGTTAAAACAGTATTAGAAATATCTCGCGTGTTTGTGATAGAAACGCGATAGTCATTTAGGAAAACGTCAATCACAATTGGAGCGAAAGTTCCTCCCATTTCTCGTTTCGAGATTATATTGTTGATCGTGGTAATACTTTATGGGACATTATGGATGATATTGCGCCACTACGTTGCCACGCGA
The DNA here is from genome assembly GCF_001594055.1 of Mycetomoellerius zeteki. Classification (NCBI taxonomy): domain Eukaryota; kingdom Metazoa; phylum Arthropoda; class Insecta; order Hymenoptera; family Formicidae; genus Mycetomoellerius; species Mycetomoellerius zeteki. Next base: position 1,813,172 of record NW_017257409.1, on the reverse strand, counting down.
TCTCGATTTAATTTAAAGTGCAACGTAATGTTCCTCGCTTTCTTATGTGGGCGTTCGCGCGCGTGCTATAACTGAAGCCGATGGTTTATTAGTGGACATAGACAATATTATACTTTCAAACTCGTTTATAAAAAAAATCAATATTTTTCCTTCTTGAGTAAAACTAAACTCGGCCTGTGATACTAATCCTGATCGTTTATGGCCGTCAAAATGATCTTATCCGAAATTAATTAATGTACAACTGGACCGACTTTTAAGAAGATTGGAATCTAAATATTCGAAACATGCATTATAATGTGCTAGGGTTTGTTAATATCACCTATTGGTCCGGTTAAAGAGCACATAAATTTTAAAGGTAGAAAAAGTTTAATTTAATTTAATTTGATCTATTTCATATCTTTTATATTTGTTTGCATAAAAGCAAATTTACATGTCAGACTAAATCGAAAATTATTAAATTAATGGTTTAGAATAAGTTTATATAATCACTGAATACGATAAAATTTTATTGTAATTAACTTCAACAGAATTTCAAAAGATCTATTTGTATAAAATTTGATTAAATTTCAAAGTAATTTCGATGTTCATGCCAGTGTAATATTGTAACAGCAAATAATATAAAATTGATAATAAAAATTTATTACAAAGCATTTGTAATAAATTATAAATGTATTGAACTTATAAAATTTTCTTCAATACTTTAAATGTCGTAATGTCGATAATTCCAGTAGATATCCACACATAAAGTATAGAAAATTTTATAATAAACAAATTTCTTTGTAAATTATACTATGAAATTATAAATCGACAAAGTTATAAGTTTATTAAATATTTTACTGTAAATAGAAGAAATTGAAACTCCATAATATATCGCAACCACAAATTTGCGTTCATAACGATAAAAAGTATGAAACGCCGATTAAACCTTCTTTACGATTGTAATTTGCGCGCTTGCAAATCGCCGTGCACGAAGTTCATTAATTGCCATCTTGGTATGGTAACATGTATTCCAGACGGTTAACGCTTTAATCCTCTCCATAAATATGTTTTCTTATTTTACGACAGATACTTTGTTGCTTATTATGGAAGCAACAAAGAATCTATCGATAGTGATAGAAAACGTGGAGCTCGTGCGGTTCGCTATACGATGTTGTGGTTCACTGTGAATTGATGGCGATGTCAGCACGATGGTGGTTAGATCTCCACTCGAATTATTATATACTCATGATATACTCATTTGACGAACACAAACATTAATGCGGTAGTCTTTCTCTCCGCGTTAACTTCCGCGATAATGATTATAACATTCCGTTCGTCGCTCGTGCTCGCTCGAATTGAATAAACGACATCACTATTCACAATGGTCGAATGATATTTATAAAAAAAATCCCTTTTAATCGGAAATAAACATGATTAAGCGATAATTATAGTAATAACAAATCATAAGAATATAATCTAAAAAAATTTTTTAAAGAGAGAAAGTTCCTATTTATATATTTTACATATACTTACAATTAGATACATGTAATTCTATATTTGTATTAAATTATATTTACAAAAATATTGTTAACATATTTCCATCTACCATTTATAGCCTTTTTTAAATAATACAATATGAACATGAATTTTTTTCAATAAAAAAACTTTATATATGTATAAGTAAGTATATACTTAGTTTATTCATTATGCTTCTAAAATGTTAATAATAATTTAAATAAAGCATTTAATTTCATGTATACATATATTACAATCCTGATTTCTGTTTTGTGTAACAAAATAACGGGAGCGCGAACAAATCGAGATGCATTTCATGTGATACACAGCATCAAAAAAGCATATACATAAGTATGTATATACGGATAAAACTTCATCGTCCGCAATTAAAACATAGCAAGATAATAGAACGAAAAAGTTAACGCATAGCAGGCGTTGGCTAGTAAATTTATAAAAGAATTGAGATGAGAAGTATGGCATATTAAACGATAATTAAAATAAGGATATACTTGATCTATTTAGCTGAATCTTGTTGAGACTAAAATAGTTCGTAGAAAATAAATAAGATATATCACTTTTTACATAACAAATGAATCAATTTTTAACAACTTAAGTGTTTTGATGAAGCGCAGGTTATATATCCTCTTAATAACTTTTCCAAATTTAATACGTGATTCAAGATAATAATTGATGGCACAAGTTTCGTACAGTAGATAAAAAATATCTGGATCGAAATTAATTTCCCATTTAATTTATTAACCCTAGAATATATTGAAGATGATCAAGATTGATGTAATTTTCATGGTTGTAAGTAGTATTTAATAGAAATTTATTATTTAGAAGATAAATTGCTATTATTAGGCAGTTTAATTAATAGTGTCCAATATGTACACAAATATATATTTGTGAAAAAAATGATTTTGCTGAAGTACATAAAAATTTAGCTAGATATAGATGCAAATAATTTTATTGGATTATCAAAATAATTACGAAGAATCTCAAGCGATGAGCAGTATTGCAAAAAGTTTTCTAATAAGCAGTTTTAGCGTCTTGTATTTTAATTATTTTGATGATTTAATAAAATTATTTTCAAATCTGTCTCTAGTTAAATTGTTAGATTTACTTTAGCAAAATCATTCTTTCTATGTGGTCTGTAAATATTTTTGCATAATTACAACTTGATTTAAGCGACATTTTATGCATCAGCAAAGAGGCAACTTCAAATCTCACAAGATTACAATTTCACAGCTATCTTGAAACGAAAGTGGAAGTGTCTACCAAATATTAGCACAGCCGGTGCAGCTGTTGCTGGAGAGTATACTAGCTTCCACTCTTTTGATTAGTTACAGCCTTGTATCCAGAATTTACTTTACCCTTTAAATAATAAGATAATATCTGAAAATTAAGCCACATTTTTATTTCGTGAAGAAGTTGCACGAGTATACGCTTAAGTAAATATCATATTGATAATTCAATACGCAATACGAGAATATCAAAGATTAGATAAATTTTATTTTATTTTTAGCCTGCGTAATCTGTTGCGTAAATATATAGCTCCACTAACACTTGTAAAAGCACAAACAATCATGTAAATTTCCATGTTATTTTCTTAGTACGTAACAGTCTCAGTTGAATCATTTTTAACATTTTGCATATTATATTATACATATACATAATTTAATGTTATACTATCATTGCAAAATTGTTCTTTTCTTTATTGTATGAGAAACTCTATAAAAAATTTTCCTCGAATCTGGTTTATAATATTCTTTTATTTAAATTTTATAAATGAACGTATAAATAGAATAGCCTACACATAATAATTCTCCGCAGCAAATCAATCATTCTCGGCTCTCCATTGCTTGTAATTGCCGTGTATCATTCATCATCGATGTTAACAACTGGAATGCGTCGATCTTATTCGACGAGGAAAAACGATGACGGCACATCAATTAAAATTCGACTTGACGGAAATAATTTTCTAATGCAATGGCGCATAATTATCAAGAGAGAGGCATAAAGAATCATTAATAAGAATCACACATCTATCCCAAGAAATTTGTACAACGATGAAATAATAATATTTTTCACTAAATTTTGAAACGAATTGTCTTTTGTCAAAATTGATGTCAAAGTTTATATACATATCTATACAAAGTATTAATTGATTTACAAATAATTCTTTTCACAGTGTTTTAAATTATCTAATAATTTGTTTGTTGTTTCATGATAGAGAAATATTTAACAAAAAGTTTTAATTTAAAGACTAATGGATATAGGTAGGTATTTAATGCTGTATATTCAAAAATTGAGAAAATAAATAATCGTACAAATTTTATCAAATAATTAAAATTTAAATAACATTTTAAAATAGGGAATATTGCTCTGCTAATAATCACTATTATTACAAAGCCTTTCCAGAATAATTTGTAAAACATAATGGATATTGAAAGAACCAAGAACAAGACGCTCATTTGCTGGAAATTGATTAGAGCTAAGAAGTTAACGTTACAGGAGCGTCTATCAAATCACATACGCTTTTATCATTTCACTGAACCCACGCATTCGTTTTCTTATTCGTAGTTAAGAATCGTATGCGGGTATCAAAATGCCGGGAAAAGTTTCGTGTTTCGACGAAATGTTATTATGTTTTTATGACTCGAAAACCGCTGTTTGAGATTTTTAAGGAAGATTATTCACCCACCTTAAACCTCAACTACATATATGGTTACCCAAAGTCAATGTTTATAAATGCATAAATTGTTGATTCCGCTTGCTGTGAAATTTATGTCTCCAATAAAAGAATGATTATGTCGTTCTTCTTCATTCTTATTGCACTATCTTTTATCTTAATTACATTGATTTAAAAATATATGTATACGCATAAAAATGTAAGAAAAGGATTATATATGTGTATTACAGCGTTATATGTATTTTTATATAAAAATTTTACTTAAAAATATTTAACATTTACAAAGAAAGGAAATTCATATCACTTTTTATAAAAATAATTTACTATTTAAAGAAATGCAAACTAAATGTATGCGAAATTCATTTCTATAATTGACTTCGCAATTTGAAAGGAACATTAGAAGAATTATTACGAAAGAAAATGTACATTGCAGACTGGCAAAACAAGATACTTAGTCGATCAGTTCCGTCAAATGGACTTGATGGACATCGTCAAAGAAACGTGAGGTCGAACCGAGTCACGTTTCTAGGGACCAATAAAGAGCAATGGCGCACCGTAAGAGGTAAAAAATATGGAACAATAATGCAGTCAGATTATATTTGACCCACACGTAGCGTGCAACTTACTATAATCGGTTTCATATTTTATCACTGTATCGAAATTGTAATTAACACTTTTTCATTCTATATAATTCCATTTGACCTAATAATACGTGTTTTAAAATTGGAGTAATGATTAATTACATATTATTAAAAGTATGGCAATGGTGTACTCTCAAATAGTATCTAATTATATTTCACATTAATTATTTCTCCTTAATTTGTTTAATAAATTTTGATAAGAAAAAATTAAATGTTTGATCGATTCAATCCTATGATATATTATTTCCAATAAAATTAAAAATAAAAAAGTTGTCAAATTTATTTAATTTATAAAAACATCTATTTTGTTCTTATTTTATGAGTATAAAGCATCAACATTAATTCTATAGGATTCCGTCTATGTAATAACGCGACGATTCTATAGTTCAATGACTTCTTTATTTAGGCATAACAAGGTGTAAACAGAAGTCTTTATCGCAATCATATCTTTTTAATCATGTTATCTCTATTTACAATACTACGATATACTATCACATACTACGATAATCGACGAAACGTAAAGTTATTCATTGCGTAGAAAAATTCGCGCCGGAACATTAGTGTTTTATAGGTGAGATGAGAGTTGAGATACAGCGTGTAAAAGCATAAACAATCGAAAGATTTTCGCGAAGGTATACACTTCTCTTCCACTGTTTGTCACATAACAATCTGATGAGCAGATCCTATTGAATAAATTTTTGACTGAATAACAAAAAACTAAATAATCGACATTTGTTAAATTATAAAACCTCAATATATAAATCAGAATTAAATTACAATCACGTCATATTGTGATTATCCAAATTATTATATAAATAAATATTTATTAAAAGAAAATTGCCGATACACACACACACACACATATAGGTTTTCTTTAAGTGACACCTTTATTTATTATTTATTTCTCTTATTTTTCTATAAGAAAAGTTAAACATTGTACCTTATTACCTAATACTGATAAAAACATGATCTGTTTAGATGCTTCTGAAGAAGCAAAGGTAATTCATATATTTATGTATTCATACATTCATATTTCTAATAAAAACAAATTCCACAAATGTAAAAATAAAATTCTTGCGATTTTTTTGCAAATTGTGTATAAATAATAATTGTTATATTATTAATAATATTACATTATTTTATATATTTGTAAGAGAAGAGAGAGAAGAGAGTTTTTTAAAATTGTTTTATTTATATTTTTCGCTTTCTTATTTTTCCTATAATGTGATTTTTAAACATAAAATCGAAGTGTAACGTAAATCAGCACATCTATTGGTAAACAAACCATAAATTAATCTAATCTTTATACATATACTGTCACGTTATTTATGCCAAATAGCCTTATTGGGATTGAAGAAAAACTCTCTAATATTTGGGAAAAAAAAATTAAAATTTATTTTCTGAAGCGTCGATAGTAAACCTCTCAATATTACGTAAGTATATCACTAGTTTTTAATTTAAAACTATGTTTTCTTTTAAATAATAATTTTTTAGAAACGTTATTTAAATTTCATATATAAATTAAAACCATATACCAAAATGTAAAGTGTAGACTAAATAAATTATTGTAGGATATTTAATTTTTTTCAATTAATTAATTAAAATCTCTCTGTTTCTCCTTCTCCTTCCATTCGATAAAACAGAGTTACCACTGTAAAAATAAAAATAATGTTAATGAAAGTTAAGTAGCCTATTCTCATTAGATGTACAGTTTAATTGCACTAAAGTAGTAATAACTTTCTCTTGGACGTAATAAATTCTTTATGCGCGTTATTACTGAAGTCTTTAATGTGTAAAATGAGCATCTCTTTCGAGCATCTTTTATTGCATTTTTGTGCAACAGGTTACGCCTACTTCTCTTCCGCGCTTCAATTTCGAGCTGACAATTTAATCCGTCGTACACTGTACACTGTATACTGCATTCGACTTGCTACATTTGTAGCATACAATGTGGTCTATAAGCAATAAAATTGTTTCTTTCAATTACAAACAGTATGATAAAAAATGTAATTATTGAGAATTATTATTCAGAGAGTTATTATTCAGAAAATTACAGATATTTGAATCTCAAAAAAAGCAAAGATTATATTAATTAGATTATATTAATTGTTGGAATTTTTAAGTTGCTATATGATCATCTCAAAGAAAAAATCATTAAATGATACGATTGCATAATCTTAAATTCACGATAATAAAATATAATCATTAATAAAAAATTTAATGAAAAAGGAAAACAATAAAATAAAAATTCAAACGTAAGCACATTTCTGTAAGGATGAGAATTTTACGCGCTACTCGTGAGTGCATATAAACGAAAGAATTCACCTATAGTTGCAAAGAGGAAGATATGACCGGTTCGCATGAATAAGTAGTGACTCCAATTCGTTCACTTCTGTTGGAGGAGCGTGTCGTATACTTGCCTAACCATCGAGAGACCACTTTCGAAAACCTGCCATTACAGGCAATTAGGCATGCATCATAGACCGCAGAGCTGGATGCCTTACACGGTTAGGAGTTATCGGCTGTCGCAACGTTACACGCTGCCGCTTCGTCGCTGAACAACGACGAAGACGACGATTTGTGGTGCTGGGCACGAGGCTTCCTTGTCGATGACAGTTTTATAGGAAGTACCTCGCACTCGTGCGTCTTCTCCTCTGATTCTCTTCGCTTTCCTTCTTTTTATTCTCTTTTTGAGCGTCAGCAAACGTCCTATTAGGACGTATCGACGGTACGCGCCCGGCATTTAATGCCATGCTCGAGCGCGACTCAAAGTGAAAGCTCGCGTGTAGTATCTTGCCTCGATTTATTTTCCTGCCTTTCTTGTTATTATGAAGTTTTACTTTTCGTATTCAGGAAGGAGAAAAGAAATGATTATTTGCCAAAAATATACTCATAATCTTGATTAATCTCAGTGATCTCTCTTGATTTCTCTGTCCAGTTACTCGATTTTTTTCTATGAAACTTTTCAAATACTTCAAATAATCGAGATTGAATATATTTTTACCAAGTGAATATATTTCTTTTCTTTTCGCATTGCTCCAAGCATTTGATACAGTCAAAAAGTAATTTATTTTATTACCTATAGCTTAATTCGCTAATAATATAAAACATTTTCTGTTTAAATTATTGCAACATTCTTATTTTAATAATGGCTTGATTTAGATGTCAGGGTCTCTAAAATTCATAATTAAACTGTTCGGAAGAAATAATAGTCAAATTCTGAAAAATGTAGTAAGGTTCCATATATAATTTGAATGCAGTTACATACTTTCAAAATTATTTTTCCCTGAATAGAATAATTTTCCCGAATCAGGATTCTTCGTATTATAGATTTGCTTATCTCCGTATAATGTAAGTTCCGGTAAATGTACGCAGATTGCTTTTTTATAGTGAACTAGTTCGAATTATCTCCCATAGCAACATTACGCAACTTCGTCTTTTTTCATGGAAAGGAAGCAGATGACCTTGAATGAAGCGCCGAGAGCTTCGCCGCACTTTCACCCGTTCTCCAACTGTTTTCTATCCGGTATAAAGTTGTTATTCTAATTTCGCATAGATTCAATGCAGATCGATATAATTCATAAATTTCGTAGAAAATTCAGATATTTTATTGTACTTTCAAGAAAAATTAAATATACAAATTTTAAATTTTATCATTAATTTACCAATACTTTTTGAAAAATCGCGATATAATTCATATGCAAAGTAGAAAAAGAATTTATTGAAAAAGTAATATTGAAATTATATCGCTTTTTTATTAACGTTACTTTACTTCAATAATGATACTAAATTACATAATTTTATTTTGATACCACATTGCATATTATTATTTCGGAGAAACATTGCCTAGCAACTCCGTCATTATAAAACAGCAGTAGATTCCTCTCCCTCCCCCCTGGTAACGGGTCTCTCTCCTCTCGTAGAATGCGGATTACGAGGCAAGTTTCGCTCTCTGTCCGATAGGTGATGCTGGACATGAAGCTCTATCCTTACGAAGGCCGTCGACCTCGCGTATATACAAGCGCATAACGTACTCAATACGTAAAAGTACCTATACACGCGCATGTGAGGAGTGGAGAGATTCTTCTTTCTCTTCTCTCTTCACACATTCTCGACTCACACGGGCGTAGATGCTAGAAATCTCTGCTGTTGCTCACTGTTGTTCACTGTACTCGTGTTCAGAATTGTTAAAACTTCCAAAGGATCAAAGGATTTTATTTAATCTAATTTATATTATAAAAGCGTACCATTTCTTAATGATGTTCCGTTTTTAAGTTATTTTGACTTGCAAGAGATTAGCCAATTAATAATTTTAATTGCAATTGTTATTTATTTTTATATATTGCTATATTTAAACAAATCAAAGTTAGATTTAAAGAGATTACTCCATTAAGTTTCAAAATAATTCATTGACTTTGCTGTACATACAAAACGTACTCACTATAATTTCCAAATATATTTACATGAATCTTAATATATGATATTACAATCACTTAGCTCACAGCATTCTCCACATCTTGCAGACACTTCAATATTTACCTGACCAAGACGAGCTTTAAGCCGAAGGCAAACTGCCCGACTCTCTGTTAATGTGCTTAGACATTGAGTGTTCGCTCATGGACAGTCTACAGAAGAAGACGCTTCACTCGCTAACTAAAGGGATTACTAAGACTTCCCCTTTTTCTCTTCGAAAATTTATTAAATATTTGGCGAACGTTCGGGTCGAAAAATATACTCGAGTGACATAGCAAGCGCAGGAACTGATGTAGTATAATACCACGAAGAATTAAGAATCATGAAATATTCCAATGCTTTTTAGAAATATTTCTCTTTTTCTTATATTATGCTTCCTTTATTAATAAAAATATTTTTCTATGTTTTTCTTGTCAGATGATTATCATTTACATTTGTTTATATAATAGATTCACAATAATATTTAATTAAAATATATGCTTTTCCATTAATTTATTTATATAAAGTTATGATCTGTCAATTAAGTGCCTTAATTGTTTTATATAACAATTAATGAAATTGTTAAGGTATTTAAAATTTCAAAACAATGATAACTTAAAGTTATTTATTTTTATTTATTTTAAAGAAATTTAGCAATTATTAAGTTGATCTTTTAACATAAATAGTCATCATCGCACTATGCAACAGTTGTTTCCATATGTACTCAAGCGCGACGAAAAGATTAAACATTATTACATATAAGATATATGTAACTAGATTCTTTTTCCCCCCAAAACAACTCGCTTTCTCCGCGTGCCGGTGATAGTTGCCTTCAAGCTTTTACGAAATATCACGTATTATTAGACACGGATAATAAAGCGAACATTTCCGTCGCCTACTTTTTTTACGAAACAAAATGATTTTAATTGTTGGATTGCGCTAGAGCACCCGGAAAATGGGCCAACGTTTCCAACGAACTCATGCATGAAAAGTAAAATTATAGTGGAGGTGTAAATACGGCGTAACATTTGGTTAGAGTTCATTTCATAGTATTGTATAAAGTAGTTTTATATTCATCTCGCTATTGTCTATAAGCCAGTTTTTAACTTTTAACAATTTCTGTTTTAGATTTGTAAAATATATTCTAAAATATTTCAAAAATTATCATACGAAATTATTAATTTAAGAAATAAATATAAATTTAAAAATGAGAGAATAAATAATTTTATGTAAAAATATTTTTCATTAAGACAAATGTAAAGATTATATTAAAATACAAATAACTTCAATGTTTCTTTTAACAAGTATGTTATTGTAGTTACATTATAAACAATAAAAATAATCCTGCGGAAAGCATCAGCATTAGGCTCAAGTAATGTGATCGTCAAGGTGTTAATCAAATAAATTGAAGTTTTGATAATTAACTAACAGTTTCGATAATCAACTAAATGTCAAAATTTAAATAAGCTTTATAACGTGGCAGAAATTTGAACTAACACATTTTATAAATGAACACATCTGTCGATACAATAAGTTTCTTTATACCGGCTATTAGTAAAGAAGAATTAAGATCTTATGTAATCTGTTTTACCGACTACCGATGAATATTTATCGACAGATCCAAATGAATGATCCATAATCTGTTTTACCAACCAAGAGGATTATATACTTGCGATCAATGATAGTGATTTAGAAATAAGTGAAAGCGAGAGTGCAATTACGCACTGCTTAGTCGATTTCTATCATTTCTTAGGAAATAAATTCTTAAAATATAAATAACGTATTATGCAGCTCTTCTCTCTCTCTTCCTAGTTAAAAAGATTAAATTCTTTAAAAGAAATTTATTAACGACTAATCTCCAAAATTTAAATATAATTTATTATTTTGTAAAATATTTATAATTATGGCTAAAACGTGTATTAATACTAAACGTTAATAAAAATATTAAATACCAATAAAGCTTGAAAATCGTTTAAATAAATTGAGTTTAATGTGTAGAATTAAAAATATATTATTTTTCATCATAGAAATTATAGAAAATATATATCATGCAGATAATATACATACCATATATATGCAAAACAATAAATTTAACTTTTTAATCGCGCGTGTTCGGATCTTTTTCAATCCAAGTGTTTTTTAAAAAGTTTTTGTAGTATGACAATATTGTCAACAAAAAAATTAAGTTTTGTAGTATGTTACATTTAACCCTTTATACAGTTAGAGGGTTGAGGACAGTTAACACATTTGTCGGGGGCACTATTCCTTTCTTCTATTTATGAAATTACAATTCTCAATTTTTATATATCAAAATATAAAAATAACATGTTAATCTTTTTTCTGATCGTGTTTGTTCCTATCGCATTTGCTATTTTTCGCGCATGGTTGTTCACTGAATATAATGTATATTATAATGTATATCGCTTTTAGTCGCAGCGTGAAGTTAATTGTTACTTGTAAATCACTCGTCTGGATACGAGAGTCGCCGTAGGTTCCATGTCTTACGTTTATGCGAGCGAAGGTAGGGCGTCACGGATGGGAGCGCCCATGTAGAAGGAAGCAAGACGACGGTCTTATACAGCACCAGGTTTCAGAGCCGTTTCGGTCGTCATGCGAGGACACAAGAAAAACATGGCGACCTCATTGTCTTAGACTCGTAACGCGACTATGTCGCGGATAAGATACGGGTGCGCCAGGCGAGTTAGGTCACCATTGTTGATCGTTTGCCAAAAAAACAGCACGGCATGTTCGCGGCGATTAATTTGTCAAATAGCAATGCACGTGCAGAAAATGTGTGAGAGATTGCAATTTACTATATTTTATAGACATTAGATGCTATGGCGTTTAATTTCGATTACTACAGATTATTTGCTGTCATTGATTAGATTCTGATTGAAATAAAGAAAATTATTAAATTATATATTTAAGATGTGATTGTAAAAGCTCTTGTAGTAAAATTTTACTGTTACAAAATTCTTAAATCGAAATAAAAAACAAGGGCTTTTATTAATTAACCATGAGACAATTATTTAAAAACTAAACCATAATGGATATACACATCCTACATGTTTGGGAAATCAAATTTAATTTAAGCTTTATATTAGAAAGACGAATGCGTAAATTCATTGTCTGGCAGAAAGTTAACTACAATACTTAATTAACACTTTCAAGTACATCCATCTTATCGTTGCGTAATAACATGCATACATGTTGCATTACAATAAAATCCAACTATTGTAGTGTATATGGAAGAACATATACGCGATGTGGCGCTGTGTTTATGCGTTTATTCAGTAAATCCGAGTGAAATTTTCGGTGCAACGAACCTAGTGTGTGTTTTTACGATGCCTTACGGTTGGCACAGTAATGATGTCGGTGGAGAATCTTATTCACCTAAGGTCTCACAAACCTCAATAGAAGAGTCTTTTCCACGGGCGGACGGCACAGGGAGTCGTTCTTTTGCCTGTTTCCACGTCGTAGTCGACTCGTTTCGTTCGCGACCCCGCTTTCGAGAGTGAGCCTCGTTCTCGCCATTGTTTCGACAAATTATGCATATTAATTCGCTGTTTCTTGTCGTGCATTTGTGCGAATTCGCGTAGAAGTGCAAAGCGTTCTCAAGACATCGACCCACATGCCCCCCGACAAATGATAAACCGTTAAAAAAATCTAGTTTGTTTCGAATCTATATCAAAGTTATGGAATAATGGTAACATTTACCTAATATATTAAGTTTATATTATTTATTGTAATATTTAATTATCAACAAATTATATATAGTACTTCAGAAATAGATATGAATTAAATAATCTTTAGAAATTTATATAATTGATCTCTAAAGATATTGGATGATACATACACGTGCGCTTGAAAGAATAATTAACTTTACAGTATGTTATCTGTGCCGCTTCATTCGTTACGGAAGATGACAGTATGCCGGATGGTGACATCATGATAGTAATTGTGTTGGCGCTTAATGATATAAACAGAATACCATGGGAAAATGCTAAGAAATCTACGATAACCCACAGCAAATGAGATCGATAATATTTAAATGTCGTTAAATTAAAACCGGTTATATGCTCGTATTTATCTGATACTGCATACTTCCTTCAATTATTAATTGGAGCAGATTGCTATCATCAGTGGTAATAAGAATATTGACTAAAGAGAAAATTAATGTATTTAAAATCATCGCGGTCAATAAAGATATTGTGGAAATAACGACTAGCAAAACAAAGATAAAAATAGCAATGATAAGTCTTAAAATGCTAATGATCTTTGATAGATCTTTGAAGAAAGTGACATAAAATTGTAGATTTAGAGTTGTATTAAGAAAAATGTTGCAAATCAGATGTTTTAATAGAAAACATATGAAGGCAAGAGATTAATTATTTCTAAATGTAAAATTAAAAAAAATAATTTTTCTTTAAAAAAAATTTGATATAATAGTCATCTTATTAAATATCTTATCCAGTAATTTTTTATTAATTACTGTTTGTTTAAAATGGCATGTAACGGTTTTTTAACGGTTATCTGCATGTCTCCAAAATTTCTGTGAACTGGTTTACAAGATGACAGTTACGTGCTTATATTTTTCTTCCATCCTTCTCTTTACATGGAACTTCTCTTTCGCGTTGTTACATCAAATATGTTCATTAACGAATTCACCGTATTCGACGACCATCTGCTCACATAATACAGGTTATGCATGAAAGTAGGCGTGATATTTCTTCATTTTTTTTAAGACTTGTCGAAAAAGATTGCACGTTGCCGATGGGGTTCGTACAAGGAACATCCCCTTGGAGAACGTATCAGATGACATTTTCTTCCCATGCAATCTGTTGATGAGCAGATGAGTGTCATCGGAAGCAGGATGCACTCAAGCAGTCCTCTTCACTCTGAGCAGCCCTCTTTTTTCCCGTGCCTTTCTTCCTGATCGGAAGTGACGATAAGATTTCCGCTCGCGTGCGATCTTGGTTGTCATTCAACGAACTGTAATCGAACGATGGGATATTGTTTTTGTTTCCGTATCAAAAAATCGATGTGCTGCATGACATGAAAAAACAACTCATAGCGGAAATCTTGAACGATAAATCTCGACGGAATTGATGTTGAAGTGTGTCCCCTAATTGCATCGTATAAAGGTGATTTTACATAATTCGCAAATCGCAAAACGTAGTTCGCAAACACAGACGCAGAATAAAGATTTGCGTTTGTTTTTTTATTGCGTGCGATTGATTTTCATCTTCATGTATCTTGCGTGATCGTCATTTTGCGTCAGCATTTGCGAATTACTTATGTTTTACGATTTGCGAATTATGTAGAAGCACTCTAGTATCTCTTATTGCGATAGCATTTTTACGACAGGCAAAGATACCATTAAACAATACCATGATTAATTGAACCTCGATAATTGCATATTCGTAGGAACAATGATTTCGCACCGTTAACGTGAGAAGGAACTTCGGTAAATAAATAGATGCTTTAGATACAGTATTTCATGGGTAAGTTTGCATGTACAATTTTCCCGCGATTGTTTTTGTGAACATAAGAATGTTTAGATAATTAAAATGCTATCCTAAAAAAATTGTAATATTATTTTTGAGATATAATAATGATTTATAGTACAGATATAATTATAAGATTATAATTTTAAATGTTTTAAAATTTCATTAAATAAAAACTATATTCTTTAAAAAAATATAAATATTCAGAAATAAAAATCTCTTTTATTAACTTATAATAATGAAATTATATCACACAAAAAGAAAAGAAATGTTGTATCCGAAAGTATAAAAATTATCATATCAATAAAAGAACATACTTGACATTTGCACAGATGTTAAAACATTTTACAATTGTAATCAACTCATTTTTACAATTCTAATAAAGTAAAAAAGTAAATTTAAATCAATGAGGGCGAAATTGTAATTCTGCGGAATCATTATTCGGATATCAAAGGTCATAAATTAATGTTTACTAATGTTGAGAGTTGAAACCTTATATGATGTTAATATAATATGTCATGTTTTTCTGTTCATTTCTCTATTCTATTTTTTAATTCTTGAATAATATCGAATAATTTTTTTTATCGTGATCGATTGATCACTGCATCGGGAACGATCATTGTATGTTGAATAAACATTTATTATTTTCCAAATAGTATGACCAACCTCCTTTCTAGATCACTCTATTCATTTTGTTTTGCAAATAACAGCAATGCTAATCAGTAGAGCAGTAACTGATGGAGTTAAAAATTAGAATTTACTTCAAACGTTATGTTGATATAGTTTTCTTGATTGATTGAATTCAATTTCTAAAGTCTTACGAAAAAATTACAGAGTATTTACTTATTTAAATTATTAATTAATTTTTTACTAAAAAAATTTTTTGTAACTCATATTCCAGATAAAACTAATATAATTAACAATAATGTATATTTAATAATAGTGTACCGATTTTGTCCAAAAAATATTACTGAAACGTATTTAATATTGACGTCGGCGAAAAATACGAACCTGTATTTCATTCAGAAATCAAGTTACACGATGTTTGCAATTATTCGAGGAACTCTTTATGAAAGACATCTGATGCCTACTGTATAGTGCATCGACTAGCAAATTTTCCAACTGCTTATGCATTTAGTTTCTATTGGAGCATCCTGTTTCTCATAAAAGATGATGGAATTTGCCATCTTCATCATTCTTATTTTTTTCAATTTTGCTGACTGATCTTGCAAACAGTCTGTTAGTATTTCAAATACAATAAAAATTCTAATTGATGAGACATATATAATAAATTTTGTATTATTTTCAAATTTCTAAGACTTAAATATATATAAAAAAGTAGTTTAATGATTTAAACTCGCATAACTCTCTATACATATCGATTATTGCGAAGAATAATGCTAAGATCTCGGTGGTCTAAAGGCTTAGGTCTAGACGCTCGCACGGAATGCAAGAGATCCGGATTCGAGGCATTATTTTTCGCAATAAGTTTATTACAGTTTTTAAGTTGGGAAATTTGGGGGGATTATATTTTCAGATTTGATTGCGTTGAAAGTCCGACCATATCGGCACGCAATTATCATTTCTGAAATTAATTCATTTAAATGAATTTACAATAGTTCAACATCTTAACGTTCTGACCGTTATAGCGCTTCTTAATTTAAAGCATTATGTTTAACATTAGCGGTCTTTCAATCTTATTATTGTTTAATGATTTTTAATTCACTAATTAATTTACAACCTTATAATTAACGTATATAAATAGTTAAATAAAAAAGAAAGAAAAGAAAGAAAAATATTCAATTGAATAAATTTTAATAAATTAAAAAAAAATTTAAAAACTATGTATAAAGAATAGGCATCTATATTTAAATATATTTTGCTTATATATATTACATACACGACATACTAAATTAAAAAATTAAGTAAATGAAAAACTACATACAAAGAAATATATTCCATATTTAAATATGTTCTTATATGTTCAGGACATACTATGTTTTATGTAATCCTATATAATTTCGCAAGTATTAAAGTTATACTTGTTTTAAATATTCGAAACGTACTAATTAAATTTCTATAAATTTATATTCTACATGTCAATATTTCGCAGAATCAAGATAACTACCGATGCTTTCGTATTTATTATTTTCAGCGTGTTTTCAATATTTACTAATATCTCCTTTCATATGGCATCTGTCTTGAGTTACGTTCTACGCGATCTTCGCATTCTGCGCGTTCTGCTTTTTGCTACTTGCTTCAATGCGATTTTTTTTAACGCGGACATAATTCGTTAGAGCACCAGAAAATTTACACTATCTCTCGCAATACCGCTCAGTGATTAACAACAAGCTATAAAGCTTCGTTCCACTGAGATCACTGGACTTGACCGAGTCATTAATCAAGCGCGTGTTCATGTGACTCAGACTAATTAATGTACAATCACAAGATGTGACTACAGAGTATAGTTGATATGTCTAACATGGATCATATTGCTAATTTGGCGTACCACTATTTGGAGTAAAAAGTATAATAAATACGTGCTTTTTGCACTATGTTATAGATAAAAATTAATGTGCAGGTATTATGCAACATTGCACGTGGATATTCTGCAATATGTTGTCATGAATTCAATGAATTCTAAAAGTATACTTATTTGTATACTTATAGTATTATATTTAGATTTTATCTCTGATTTTGAAATTTCAATCAAATATTCTATTCATTTTTGCAATCTATATCTATCACTAAATTTTTTATTTAAAATTTTATATATACATATTAACAAAGAAATTATATCAATTGTACTTTAATCACGTCTCGTACGTTAGTCGGTCTGAGTCACATGAATACATATTTGATATTTATACATTATTAATTTTTTAAGCATATAAAATATATTTACATGATAAATTTATGATGTATGCAGGAAAAAGAGACAGATAGTAAATGTATAGCCTAGAAGGCAAGAAATATTCTTACAAATAAATCAGCAATAATAGAATAACTTTATGGCTTGTTAATAATGAAATATATATAATTTATATCATTTTAGTATGTCTTTATCGTACGAGTATAACTATAAAGGGGGGAGTAAAATGATGAGACAGTCTTGAAATTTATATTCTTTAAAGTGTCGGCGCCAATTAAGTCCTCAATAAATTCTAGAATAACAGAGCACACAAAGGATTACCGGCGGAAATTCGTCGAGATCTGTTAAAACCGTCGGGAAGTTTGGCAGAAAAAGTCGATCAATCGTAACGTACAGGTCCGAGCGTGGCACGAGAGCTCCCGACGAATCTTTAGAATTCTTTGTCGGCATGCTGGGAACCCAACAAGACGGGCTATCGAATCGGCTTTGTAGGCCACAGAGGAAGACCGAAGATGGCAAGGTGCGCAAAGAGGGGATAAAGAAAGCGCAGATAATGCGAGCTGTAACGCGAGATGACGTGAGAACGTCTTCCCGAAAAAGAATACCAAATTGATCGAGAAGTGTTCATTCGACTACCGCGAGCCTAAATTGTTAGTATTCTGAGTCCGTGTGATCGTTCTACTTACGTACGATGATCCCAAGTCAATTGAAAACGTTTCGCACAATGCTTACCTGAAATAAAAATAAGTCATTGTTATTATAGGAATAAGTTGAACTCTTTATGCTTATTTTTAATTTATATAATTTAAATAATAAGACTCTTATTTTTAGACAGTACAATGTGAGAAACACAATTAATAATAGAAATTTAACAGCCTATACTGGTCGAAGCTAGATCTTTTATATAATCTTTTATATAATTTTGATATATATATGCTTTATTACATAAAGTGTCTTTTGAAGGTATTGCATTCGAAATACAATTCTAAAAATTTCTAATTTCTAAAAATTAATAATCAAGTTGCGTTAAGTATATATATAACCTCATCTATATATATATAATCAGGGTATGTAATCTTGAACCTATAGGATCACCTCTCGTGAGCAGGTAGAGCGGACTAAACTGAGTTGAAAAGTTCTTTACCATTTTTCAATGTTCGCAATACTTTGGGAGATATTAATTTCTAATTATCACTAAATAAGCATGTATCCGCACAGATTACCGCCAAGTATACGCCCAATGATCGCAATCTCTTGTTGTCTATACCAAACCAATAATTTAAAAAGTTTAATTATAACAACATTTTAAAGTATAATAATAATTATAATGTTGTTTTAATATTATTAGTTTTTCATATAGGTAAAAAATATATTAAAACGAAATTAAATCATTAGTATAACTTATAAGATCTCATGATTCTAATAAGTGGAGCAATAATTATATATTAATAATTATATATCAATATATACCTGCATAAAGCAAGTATGTTACTTCAATATGTGTAAGAAAACAATTCTCAGGAATATATTGCTTCTCGCTTAAATGAAATAAAGGCCTATAAAGCATTAATTATACGCCAATTAAAAGGCGAGTCGTGCAAATTGATTAAATATGTGCTGCAGCGTCCGGTCCATTAGCGTTGGACGGAATAAATTCATACCGGTAATCTACGATTTGCTCTGAATTCGCGATTTCCGATCTGATTGGGCGAAAACTGGCTCAAAGTATAAGCCGCGGAGAGCGATTCGAAAGCATGCGCGAATTCACGTCAGTTACTAAAGGTAAAATCTGTTCACGCGAGTACTGCAATAGGTATAATCTAAAACAGCGGTTGTGAATATCGCAAGAGAGGATGTTGTTACGTAAGGTTCGGCACAAGGAACTCATACCTTGTAAAATTCTTTTTTGCACGGCAAAAGGAGCGGCTAAGCCCAATAGTGTTTTATAACGGAATCTGATAATTTTTTTTGTAAAAACGCGATTTAAATCTTTATATTAATTAAACTTAAAAGACAAATTAAATCCATTAAATATATCTTCAAAATATAAAATTTTCATTAAAATAATGATATTGCTTGACATTTAGTAATACGCTTAAATTGCTAATTATATAAAATTAATGTATTGTTGCAAATTTGTACTCTTTATTTGCAAATTTAATGCTACGTGAAAAATTTAAATATATGTATATGGAGAAAAGTGAAAAATTTCTTTACAATTTAAAATGTTTGGTTTGTTTAAAATTCTGGAGTCATTTTAAAAAATTTAAGAAAATATGAGGAACTGGATATATGTAAATAAATTTAATCAAATGTGATAAATCATTATTCTGTGAATTTGTAGGATGTACATTTCTGAGCTAAGAATTATATTTTGGAAGAACATAGGCTAAATTATCGCAAGAAAGCGGGTTGCCTAATGTTTAATAGTGGTTTTGAGATACGTATATATATAAAATAATTGTATGGGTAGTATAGTATAATCGCTTCTCTCAATTCATTGAAGCATCTCCGTTCTACACACTAGGAAAGATTTCAAACATCTGCATCCTGTAGGAGACTGCAAATGATCTGAGAACCGCCTCAAAGACTTTCACTTCGATTCTGCTCTAAGTGGAGCGGACGTGGCAAGTGGTTTCGTGAGTATAAGTATCGGCGAATCCTCGTATTGGCAATATATTGTCAGAGTTTGAAACGTTTCCTGTCGTACATGCCAAACGTATGTACACAATCGATCACATGGCATAAGAAAGTCATTAAGTACATTATGTTTCGCTTATGATCAATACATCATTGAGCAATAAAATCTACATAAAACGCTGACATAATGATTTTAATTGTCTTATGTTAATAGAATGACTCTTAATTACTTCTACACTGAGAGAAAAGATTTTGTTAATTTAACAAGCCATCAGTACCTTTAACAAATGATGAGTAAATACGTGACAACAAAATTGATTTGTTGTGATAGCTACTAGTCTGCTATACCTACCAACTAATTATTAGTAATAGAAGCAAACTATATAGAATTTAACCTATCTTTTGGATAGACTTTAGGATCGTTTATCATAGAAATCATAAATAATTGTGGGGTCTTAAATCATAGGAAATTGACCAATCACAGTCAAATATAAGGAGAACTTGACTAGAATTGGTCAATTTCTTACGATTTGAGACCCTACAACCATCTACGACTTCTATGTTATATATATATTTTTCTCTATATATATCAATAATATATTTTTCAATATTATTAAGATTTTTTTCATATGTGTCATAAGCAAATGCAAATAACTTAAATTACAGGACTTTCTTTTATTAATATTTTGCTCTTCTCAAATTTATTTTTTGTAATTCGATATCATAATTCCCCCGTATAAACGCAATATCTGCATTTATTGTATTTTTACCGTAAAATATAATTGCATTTTTAAATTTTAGGTTTAGAGAATAATATAATTATTTATAATTGACTGATCTTCCATTGATATAATTCATGATGAAAGATTCGAGAAGAAATATCTACCAAAGCGCGCGCGTGAGGTTTATGAATCTCCCATTCTGGGATCGTAACGTCGTGGTTAACCGGTTGGTTTACATGTGTACGAGTTACAGGATGCGTGGGCGA
>NW_017257409.1:1789644-1791868 GCF_001594055.1 Mycetomoellerius zeteki | reverse complement strand
GCAGGAATGAGCGGTAGCGTGCAAAAAGAACCAAAAAATTCAAAGTCGGAACAGAAGACGTCAGTCGTCGAACGTTAACTCGTCGAGAATCACACAAGACGATAGATAATTTGGTTATAAATATAATTATTCTTTCTAAATTTTTTTCCTTAAAACACAAATTTTTCTAAGATAATAAGGTCTATTTTAATATGAAAGTCGTTTCAGAAACAGAAATATTAAATTTTAAATATTCTTATAATTCTATAAAATGATATAAAGTAACAAATAATTTTTACTAATTTAATGTATAATATTTCTAATTATATAGGAAATATTTAACATTATGAAAATAAAAAATCAATTATATTTTAATAATGTTAGAGATAAAATTTACATATATAGAATCTATACTTTTCACACAATAACAGTAAGATAATCGAAACGTATGATAAACTGTTGAAAAGAAAGCGCCAGTTTCATTCGAGAGAATAAAGAAATGATAAATATGCAGATTAGTTTCTGAAAATTTTTATCAAGCATGTTACTACGAAATCACACTTGTATCAGAACATGGTTACTATCTTATACTCGTAAATAGTAGCATGTTTTCGAGAGATTTGTGAATACTAAACACTTCACATTAAGAATTCCTGAAATGGATGCCTGAATGTTTGTACGTGCATCGCCAGTGACATGTACCTTTTCAAGAATAACAAAATATTTGTCAATCGTTTATCACGTAACTTCTGTCTCTTGCACACACATGTACACATCAAATCTGTATCATTTCTTTTCTGGAAGATGACGTTATGTTATAGCAATAGCGGAAGAAATATTTTAAATTGACTCATATTGACGTAACTTTTATTTCAGGATTAAAAATTTATGAAGTACTGAGATTTACTTCTCTTGTATACGAAGAATATCGAGACTAAATGTTTGGCTTCATTATGACAAAAATAATAATCAATACAACTATTGGAATATTAGAGAACGCATTATTATGTTTATCAAAATATTATTATGTATATAATATGATAAATATTTCGATATTTATTGTAAGAATCCATTTTAAGTTTATCAAGTAAGTTATAATAGTATATATATTTTTCATGCGTTTTAATATAACAATTTAATAATAATAACAACATTTTTAAGTTTTATATAATTAAATAATAATATTTAATATTTTTTATGTTATTATACAAAAGCAGCAAAGTTTCTAATGTTAAATTTAATAATCTTATGATTGAGTATATAACTGTGTATAAATATTTCTCAACATTGAACGTGTGTACGCAACATTTTCGCAGGTTATTAATTAATCGTAATTGTTAATCATTCATTAATAATTAATTACATATGAGAACAAGTACGTGAAGATGTTACGAAAGGGAAACCCAGCACACTCTTTGAATTACAATCGTCGTGCTTCTAATCTGAATGAAGTATCCAGTGAGAAAATGTTGAAGGACACGGTATGGCCATAGGAGAGGAATCTCGCGGAACATCATTGCGGAAACAAACGTTTTTATCTTCTCTCATTTGTCTGAACAGAGTGTATGTATTGTAATGTATGCCACGTGTCTTGTATATACTATCAATGGGGAACAATTAATAGTGAGAAAATCTCTAACCACTCGCCCATCTGATTGTAATAAATTTTATTTACAAGGAAACTTGTATCATTCTTTAGAAATTTCGTTCATATAATTATATTTACAGCTTAGATATTTATAGCTATTTATACATACATGACAAAAATATTGCTATAATGATTACTTCATTATCTTAATGTAAGCACTCTCTTTCTATGTTTTTTCTTAAATATCAAATCACAAAAAATAGTTGTTACGAAATGATAAAATAAATAATTAAACTTAAATAAAAACATATAGATTATTAGAAATTATATCATTAAAAATATGATGACAAGACTACCCAAAAATATTGATATCCGCTAAGATAAATCCAATCAATAATTAATCATTCTTAACCAGCACGATTAACGATAAGAATTTTTGTGGAAAAGTATCGAAAATCATCCTTACAATTAGTTGAAAACCTTAATAATTAATTAAGAACGATAAAAAGATGCTACTGGAGATCATCATAAATCATCTTGTTAAATATAGGGGAAAGTTGCCGAATGCGTACCACTTGACCTATTTTTTATTATATTTTCCATTTGGCACTGTTTTATATGCAAATGAACATTAGAAATTGTAGCTTGAGGTTTTGG
>NW_017257409.1:1770432-1789604 GCF_001594055.1 Mycetomoellerius zeteki | reverse complement strand
CCTAATAATTAATTAATACCTAATTTTAATAATTTATTGAAGAAAATCAAATATTTTATAATTATTAAATAACAATAATAAAAAAACAAATGACACAAAAATAAATTTGCTTATATTTATTTTTGCACTTGATATTTATATTGATTAATTATTAGTTTTATCAATTATTAGTTTTATTATTGTCAGTTATCAGCCTTATCTTTTGATGGTATGATTTAGGAAACTTGACGAATTTTGTAAAAATATCGATTTAATCTTTACAATGGTTGCAAATATGTATATACAGTGAATGTAAAATACTCTACAATAAATCTTCTTTTATAAAAATATAAAAATTTATAATAAAATTGGATGAGCGTGTTGTTATCAGCTACATAAGTTGATTAAAAATTAATATCAGATGTACCTGATTTTTTAAAACGCCGCTAACATCCATAAAACAAGATGTAGGCTATTATATTTTTGTCTATATTACTCATTTCTCATATATTTTATATTATTGTTACTAAATATTGCCTATATTAACTAATAATATAAAATATTGATAAGTTACGATTTAGGCCAGTACGCATTCGGCAACTCTCCCCTATGTAAAGTGTAATGAAATGGTTGGAAACGAGTTGGTTTCATCTTATATGCATTGTTTTTGAGTTAATTTATTTTTAATAGTATTTAAAAAATACAGCAGAATACGTGTATGGCTTTTTTACAATCGTTAAAGAAAAATTATATTTAAAATTAATTGATAATACTGCAATCTTTAAAAGACTAAATAAAAAATAACTGCTTTTTGTTTATAAAAAGCATTTTATATCACGTTATTAATCATGTACATTTTTAAATAATTTTTAATTAGCGAATTTATGAAAAAACCGTTAATTTTCAAATTATAATAATTGAAAAACGTATTTTTTATTTAATTTTAAGGAGACAAGTAATCACCAAAATTATATACTTTAATCAATTTTAAATAGACTTTATTTTATTAAAATTCGGTACAACTTAAAGTTATAAAAATATATAATGTTAAAAGTTGTAAGAAATAGTTTTTTTTAATATTTCTGTTTTGGAAAATTAATTTTAAATTCATATAAGAGTGTTATTAAAATTAAAGTTGTATATATAGTTGAATAGCTTTCCATATTGCGCAAATATAACATGCAATATATAAACGAGATATGCTAAAAAGACGCGACAATCTCGACGCCCCACCTTATAAAAAAAAACTATGTTAGAAAGAAAAGTCACACCTTGAAGAGAATTATTATGTGAACAATATTCAAATAGTTTAAAATGAAATAGAATGGCCACTTCTTAATTAATTTTTGTTTTGGAACAATGTAGAATGAAAATAGAAGAATTCTGCATCAATATAAGAAATAATAGATTAATCCGCTGCATTTAGTCGTAATTTTTTTATTCTGTTACAAGCGTTTTCTTGTCTCTATGTACTCTTTTTTTTCTAGCTTCCACTTTAATTTATATTTAAAAGTTAAATTTGTTAATATATTAAAATAAATTATAAGCTAATCGTACGATATAAGTTAAAATTTTGTAATCGCGCGTATTTAAGAAAATAAAAGCGATTACAATGTCTTCAATAACTGCAAATGTAACGAATGAATTTAGTGTGGTTTTTCCAAAATCCATATTTTGATACTTGTAAATGATCTATTATATACTTCAACTTTAAACCTTTAAATTGTTTTCTTTGGTTTAAATGCCGATGCGGATCAAAGAATACAAACTTGTCTTCGCGTAAACTAATTCTTTTCGTAAACAGTGATATCTTCTGCTTTCCCAGAAGCCTTCGAGACGTGGGAAGCAAAAGACAGAAGCTTTGAAGTATGCTACACATATGCTAAGAAATGAGTGGCGCTTGGCCATGTGGTGAGAAAAGCAGTGGGCGAGAGAGAAAGAACGATTGGAAAGTATCCATCTGGAAAATCTATTTTGCCCGATATGTGAGAAATATATAGGTGTAGATAATTTAATGCGCGGTAAATATCTATAGCAATATGTATACGACTTATTAAAATATTAAATATAATAACTCAGATAGCACGCATGTCTAAAATCGGGACAGGCGTGCTGTTTGGGAATTAAGACGGTTATCTGCGTTTGTAATTCTTATTTAATGGGGGAAAGATTAGTTACTCTTTTTTAAACTAACTAAAGTAGAGCTTAAAAAAATTTTTTTAATAATAAAAAATAGATAACAGAACACAACAAATGCAAATTTGATTTATGAGTTAAGAAACCCGTACGTTTTATACATTTTCAAATGTGAGAGAAATAAACTCTAAGCACATATAGATAAATATTTATTATTCAATGTTTATACCGACATAAGAGAATGTATCTATGAATAATGTAAACGTAACTTGATAAATGTGTGTATGCTGTTCATCTTCTTGCAATTATTCTTTCTAATAACTTAAATATTATTTCAATATAAAATTGATATTTATATAAATAGTTGTTACTATTAAAGAATTTTTCCGGGACTTATAAGAATAAATTAATTTTTGTAAAAATATAATATGCTTTTTTGGATAATTGTCTGTTATATAAATAAAAAATAAGATCATTTATATTTTCTTTTACTTCTATAATATTTAAAGCGTTTTTATGATTTCTTTCTTTCTTACTTTTGATAACCTTGCAAATCCAGAAACAGCAGCCTGTTGCTTCGCTTCTTTCTGGCTCTCTTCCCACATGAGGCGTGTCGCGTCACACACGCACCCCTCTACATCACAATAGACGCGAGATGCGTGCATGAGTAGCATGATACGCATCGCATTTCTAACAAGGTTATTTCTTTCGTTTAATAAACAAATGACAAATACATAATCTTATAATATTTTTTAACTTTTAAATCATTATAATTTATTTAAAAAAATTTTTATTAATAAAAGCTCGAAGTTTTTCTTTAAAATAATGGAAAAATTAAGAAATAAAAAACCAATAAATATGTTTAATTAAATATAATGTTTTATATTTTCTTCAAGCTTAAGCTTGTTTATCTTTACCTAAATCTAAAACTAATTTTTGTAAATGAATAAAACAGCATTATGCAGCTAATAAATATAAACTATATTGTTCGTGCTTTCAATCTTTCGTGCATTGATACCTTTGTCTCAAAGCAGTTTCAGATAATTAAACTTAAAATATTCGTGAAATATAAAGAAATTATAGTATTTCCTATATTTCTTAGAAATGTTTTTCAGAAAAGATAACGGACAGTTTCACTCAGGAAAAATGTCCTTCCGCTTCAGTTGACAGCTAGATATATGTATACTAATTAGATATTTCAGAATGGGATAATAATGTTCGTACCCTGTACTTTTCGCTATAATGCTGTTCGCCTAATTACATTTTCCGTACGTAGCAATAGCGCGGGAACTTACTTGGACGAGCATTCAAGGCTTTTTCTTATACATTTTCACAAAAACATTTTCTTCCATCGATACATATCAAATGATATAATTTACTTCCGCCACAATACATTGACGGAAGTAAATTATAACAATGAAATCTCGATTAAAACGTTGAAACTATTGTAATAAGTCACAATAAGTTATTTAACGGTAATTATAATTAAATTTTCAAAATCTAATAATAAATGACACATAAATTTGTTTGCAACCTTCAGCATCCTAAGAGATAAAGACAAGAGGAGGCATATACTATATGTATTTGTATGAAGTATAGATCAAGCATAAATAATCGTTCAAAATAATAAGATAAAGAAATTTATAAATAATTAATTAAAATTTATTAATAATGTTTTAATATTAGAGTAATAAATTTTAGTATTTTAACGGTAAATTTTAGTATTTTACATGGTAATATAAAAAATTGTCAATAAAATAAAAAAAATAATATTTCTTTGTTTGTTCGATATAAAATTAAGAATGTAATACAATCCCTTAATAAAACCTTTTTATCGAACCTTTCTTTACTTAATTAGAAAGTGAATTATTTAGAAAAAAATTACTTAATTAGAAAGTGAATTACTTTCTGTTTACTGTAATGATAATTACTAAAAGTATTGGTAATATTATTATATTAAATCATGAATCATGTTTCTTTACATTGATTGGTTGTCAAAACTTCGATTCAAAATAATAACTCGAAGTCGCTTTCGCGCGTATGTCATTTTGGTTGATCGTCACAAAGGCATATGACTTTGTATCTGATTGTAGTCGCGCATGGTTACCTGCGACACACTATCTACGACGACTATACGTTTATGAGTACAAGCTAGATCCCTGTTCGCCCTGACGATAGAAACTGTCTCCTTCCCGAGGCAAAGTAACGGTACCCTTCTCTAGTGCGATTTCACAAGAGAGGTGAACTCCATGCGGAAAACTCTTTCGCTCGACTGCAGCAAGGGAATGTTTAAGCGCAAGCATTTCATTATGAACAAAAGCGATAAAAAAGGAATACGTTGCGATTTAAACGAAATATTTCTAAATTTAAAACAATCATATTAAGATTAATT
Source organism: Mycetomoellerius zeteki (assembly GCF_001594055.1). Lineage (NCBI taxonomy): Eukaryota > Metazoa > Arthropoda > Insecta > Hymenoptera > Formicidae > Mycetomoellerius > Mycetomoellerius zeteki. The sequence goes on along the minus strand of NW_017257409.1, from coordinate 1,785,097 downwards.
TAGCGTGCAAATTGTAGAAAAATGTTTAACCTGCAAGAAAATAATTGCTCGAGAGATTATAATTTTATTACTTTTTACTTAAATTTCCGTTACTATGTATAAATCGTAGAAGAATCTTGGCAAAAGTTATATTTTATCGGAATAATTATACGAGAATTATAATGTGTAATTTCAAGATGTACATAACTATTTTGTAAAATTATACAAAAAATATACGTTACTTCAATAATAATTTCTTCTTACTAGAATAAAGATCTGTCATGTAACAAAATATCAATTTTTATTAATGGATAAAAGTTAATAAAATATTTGCTTCATTTGAAAACCATCCAGAATCCAAATTAACTGTAGAGTAGAATCAATTATATATTTATTCAAAATTAAGTAAATAAAAGACTGTTTTTTGTACAGATATATAATTTGAAGTAGTATGAAAATTCATGGAAAGGGAAAAAAGATAGATACACTGGAAGAGTGTAGGAACGTCGCAAAAGGAAGGAACGTCGAAGGTCAGGATCATCTTGAAGGTTTGAGTAAGGGTACGAAGGTGCAAATTTCCGCGAAATCTCACGAGGTAAAATACCGCCGCCGTTCTCTTGAGGTAGTCTCGCTTGGTAGAGCGCAAAACAACCACGACGTTCGCTTAACCATCTCGCTCAGCTAACGGAAAACGGTACCACGTCAGTACTGGAATTATTGCTGCCATCGTTGTCGTTGTTAAATAAGAAAAAAAGAAGAAACGACGAAGCATTTCTGTGTTGTCGATAAACTCGTGAATATAATGATCGATTGTTTTGCGGCAAGAACGCGAATGTGTTTGCTTTATTGCAGTTCATCGCGATTATCCGTTTCTGAGTATTCGAAAATAAAATCGGTTTTGTCGATGAAAAATAAATAAACCATCATTTTTGTTAATCAAAAATAAAACGTAACTTGAAATTTCGAGAAATCTAATTAAAATTTCAGTTCAAATGGATCACATCTTCTTTCTATAATTCTTTAACTTTTGATCATTAAATATCTTGATAATAAGATTCAAATAATATCTATGTTTTATAAAAATGTAAAATTCTCGTAAATAAAATTAAGTAATTAATAAAACTATAGTCAATCAAACAAACTTAATTAGCAAAATCTTATCCTTTTATTGATATTTATTTTAATTTATTATCTTAAAAGAAATTGTATTCACAAAATATCTTGCTACTTATTAATAAATGCTTATTTTCGTTTTTATAATTCCAGCAATTTTGGTAATTCATATAGTCCATTGTACATATTAATCAAAATTACATTTATAATTAAGACGAAATCAATCCATTTGGTTGTTTGTACAAATTCCATTTACCTTCATCATATACGGTGAATCGGACCAAGACTCGGAATGCTTTCATTTGTAATCAACTTGTTGCTCAGAGACTGAAGGACTGTCGAGTATGCGGTCGTTAAGAAAGAAATATGAGCAACGGAATGTATGCACTGTCTGTTTCACAATTTTGCTCCACGATTCGATCGTCGCGTAGTCATCGCTATGTACCAGCAGAAAAATCGACCACGTGTCGCATGATCGTTTGCAGGTGAGTATAAGTTGCCAGTTATGAGTACAGTGGTCACGAGCCGAATGATTAATACACGTGCAGGGAACAAAGGAACGCGCGAAGAAAGACTTCGTTGTTGTTTGTTGCGTCTCTTGTTAACCGACAGTGAGGTACTTGGTCACCCACCAGCTCTCATTTGCTATCGTGTATAGCATATCGGGAGTTATCGTGCGAAAGTAATCCTTGAATCGTGGGTGGTCATCCAAGATGAGAAACCGATATCTATATGATCGCTATATCGACTATTAATTTATATCGAATGAAGATAAAAGAGCATAATGGTTGCGTAAGCTCTTGTGTTTTTATCAATCAATGTTTAAAGTTATGCAATTATTTACAATGTGAAAATTGCATCAATTTAATTTTTGCCGAATGTACATTCCTCATATAATGCGTTATAAAAATAAGTTTGAAATGATTCAATAAATGGATTGATTTTGTCACTGAGAAATCTTTCTCTTCTTACTGAGAATTCTGGTTAAATCTGCTAGAATTCTAGTTGAGTTAGCTATAATTCTGATTGGTATAATTATTCTGGTAAAAATAAGAATTCTGGTAGATTTTACTAAAAATATTGTATTAACCAGAATTCTGGTTATCTAGAATTCTAATAAATTTAATCAGAAAATTCTAATTCGTCCATTTTCAACCAGGAATTTTTTTCAATGTATAAATATAATTTTGATTTATATGTACAATAGACTATTTAGGTACAAAAATTATTGAAATGATAAAAGCACGGCATAAGTCGAAAACAAGATGTCTCAAATATCTATAATTTCTTTCAAGATAACTATTATAATTAAAATAAATATTAATAAAATAATGAGATTTTTCTAATTAAGTGTGTAATAGATGAATATCCAATCTAATCTTTTCTATAGGGGATATAATGATTATTTGTTTAATTTATTAAAAATGCTCTTATTTAAAAATTAAATAATCCTGGATTTCTGATCTATTTTCTTTAAATAAACAACTCGGACAAAATAACTACGTGTGTGACGTATAATAACTTTATACTTTATTATGCATATTTCGTTCTGTGCGAGATCGCAGCAGATGCTACAATAATCGAGAACAGCAATGTAGTATGAAGAATTACGACCTAGGCTAACCGAAGATCTTTGAAAGCATAACCTGCGCAGGTTTGGTTTCGGGATGGGTCGGTGAGTCTCATCACCTGCTCATCATCGAGCGTGGGATGATGTCGGTGATCCAGGTAAGAAAACTTCGTAAAAAGGGGGAGAGAAAAGGGGGAGCACATCGAGAATACCGCTGATATGTTCTATTATTAATACGCTACGCAGATGTAAAGATCGAAGATCACAATAGATCTATGGATGATCTATCGTTCGCAACACATGTTCATCTTATAGATTCTTGCACTCCTTAAATTTTCACACGATTCTTTTTCGTATGTATAATATTCAATACTTCTAATGTAAGATAAATAACATTTTTCTGGTAGCGTGAATCAATGTAATGCGGTTAGAGATAAATTTCATCCGGGTTAGATAACATGATTTATATTTAGCAACTTTATTTTCACATACTCCAAGCATTTCTCTATCATCGAAAAAAGTATGAAGACGTTATTATGTATTTATGAACGTAATATATTCAAAGTGATCATTATTCTCTTTTTTATGTCTATAATAATCAATATTTTCAATTTTTTCTTGTTGTAGTTTTGGAAATTTTGTATAAATCGCTAATATAAATCAAATAACATAATCTAAATACAATTTTTATTCTGTATTGAGACATTAAAATATTAAATATGCATTATATCACAAAATAAAAAAATTAGGTACCTAGATAATAATTTTTTGTACAACAAAATTCTTTAAATATTGCTATACAATAATACTAAACGGTACATCTTAGAAATCTGAGCAGCATTTGAAAGCTAGAAAAATTTCCACGCAGGTCTACACACGGATCCTGGGAAAAAGGTACTTTTTTAATCGCAGAAGAGGAAGTGGGTGGATATCCTGACAAGCTGACTGTTTTTTTCTCAGACTCATGAGTAAGGGAGCGATATATAAATTTTCTTAAAACACCAGAAGGACGACCTCGTCTGTCCTCCGGTGCCCACGAGACATCACGAGATGAGGACCACGTGAAAGGAGAGACGAAGTCCTCTAGGACTAACGTCCTTAGAACAGGACGTGCGCCTCTCGTCTCGCTTCCGGGTTCGCTTATATATTAGATATTCATGCCTGTTTCCTACAGCGCACCTGGTACTTTTTCCTCTCGCCTGGCACAGTGCGCGGAAAGCGATGGGTGGGAATTAATTTTAAACCTATCGCGTTCGCGCAAAATGTTCGCCACGGTAACAACTCTCCGAGCGAGTATGTATTTTTTTCTCCGTTCATTCACAGCCGATTCATATATATATCTATATTGTCGGCGAAAGTAGCGAGACAAGTTTAATGGCGGTGGAAGGATTGTGTACCCTGACAACGTGAGAAATCACATTTGCTTCGACACTCGAGCACTTTCGTTCGTGATGACTAAAGAACCGCTGAAAAGAGAGCCTGAGAAAAAAATTGATCCTTAAAACTTTTTGTCAAGTTTAAAGATAAATGGTTTAAGTTATAAACAAATATAAGACAAAGATCAATGTTATTTATTTCAAGCAATTGCGTGTCTTATTTGTTATTAGTATTAAGTACGTCTTGATAAATTCTTGTATCTAATTTTTTTTATACGAGAAATAAACTTTTTCGTTATTGTATAATTATTTTATCCGTTTTATTTAAAAATAAATATTATTTGCTTCGTACACGGAGAGAATTTTTTCTTAGAATTTAACCTGAAAATATGACAGTCGTAGGACAACATTGTATTTCGAAAAATTTTAATGTTAATCTCTCTCATTCATTAATAAAAATACAACAAGGTATAAAATAAGTTTGATCAATTTTACTGAAGTGCATGGTAAAAATCTTTAAAATATTGTATTATATCACAACTACCATATTTTCAGGGTAAATTAAAAAAAAATTCTCTCCGTGTAAGTATGTAAAATATAATAATAATGTCAATAATAAATTGTGTTTAATTAGCATAAAATCATGATACGAATTATGAGAATCTATATTTAAAGGTCGTAGTTTAATACGCACGAGCGTGGATTGATAACGAAAGGTACGGCATTGTATTTCGATACGTAACTTATCAACGCAGCGTAGAGTCGTATTAAAGCAAGTAAAATGACACATCAATGAACATCGATCGATGAAAGACAATTATGAATGAAAGTATATTAGAGAATGCTTGGTTTCCATATAGTATCTGCCCAGCCAAAAACGATTGGTCGATCAACGTTAAATCAGCATCAGTTCGATATTGATCAATCAATCATTTCTGGGTGTGATCTCATTTCATAAAAAAGTTCACTTAACTGATTCATTAAAAATTAATTATTAATGCAATGATGTAATTTCTGCGATGCATGTTAGAATTTTGTTTAAATTGTATTGTTCCGTTATTTTCAGTAATAATAGAAAGTAATTTTTCTCATATTTTTCAAGTATAAGTTTTTTTTACTGTATTGAGATATAAAATGATTTTATGACAAATCAATAAAAAACAATATTGATAAAAGTCATTGTATTTTTAATTATATATTTCTTAAATTATACTGTCAAATTATAAATTCTATTGGAATTTATTTAAAATTTTACGGAAATTGTACATTTTTATCTGTTCATCCAATACGTACCGTTTAAAATTAATAACAAAGATATTAATATTTGAAGAAAATAAATAATTTTGAATTATTTATTTAAAAAAATTTTCGTGCAATGCAATCTTGCCTATCAGAAGAAGCTATTTCCGTAAGGGATGTTATGTACCTTCTTTTATGGAAGGTAACCTAGGCGAACCTGTCCTAATATTTACAGAATTGAAGCGCCCTTTTATTCCACTCGTCGTCTTTTCCCAAAGAGGACACCGCAAAGTAGCTGAAGACCTTTTGACTGTGTACGCGTCCTTTGTATACTTCGTGCATCACAAAACAGGCACTTAGTTCACAAAAAGCTGCAATTTGGGACTTAACTATAAGCGAATACTGCACTTAAAGATGTCATAGATCATTCTAAAGTATTCGAAAATGAAATATCATCATTTAAAATGCTGCGACTATGCTTTCCTTTTTAATTGCTTTAGCTGTATTTAATACTTTCCATTTTGAAAAGAATTATCACGATATTATGCTAATCTAAAGTATTCAAAAACAAAATATAACCGTTTAGAATGCTGTTAACATATGCACTTCTCTTTCTGATTCTTTGAAAGTATACATTTAGTATATTTTTTAATTTGAGAAAAGTTATCGCATTAATATATATGTTTTTCTTATCAGTGTAAATTCGATTATACGTCTAATATATTATTATATTAAAAAATTACAAATTTAAAGAATTAAAATATATTATTTAAAAAAATTATAGAACTAAAATAAACTACAAATAATTATAAATATATGTTTTTTATCTCTTTAATATAATTTATGTAGTTGTTTATTATTACTTGCTTCCTTTCGCTGTTTATTATTTTTAACTAAAAAGTTATTGTGAAGATGAAAATATAAAAATTTATTGTGAAGATAATATCAGATATTTGAAAAAAAAAAGTTTTTCCTAAATCACTTCATAAATTAATTCTTAAATGTGCAGCAGCGTGTGATACAACTGGTAAAATGAGCAACGAGATGGACTTCAGTTACGATCCAACAGAATACATGAATATGTTATCTTCTACGTGCCGTTTTTTTAATCTACCCTTCTTTCTTAGCACGAACAAACGGTTTATCACTTCACGGAACTGCAAGTTCTATCGGCAAGAGGCAAGTCAATATCGCGGATACCTAATTCATGATGCGAGCAGCATCGAAACAAGGCGCGAGACGAATTGCAAAGGATTAAAGCAGAATAAGAAGCAACTCGTATATTTCGCCATGAATTACACTTTGACATATTGTGAGTCGCATCGGCGAAAATAGCTATTAACATTATTGCGTGCCATATCGTACTTCCATCGTGTGCCACTACTGTTTCGTATTTCATTGTGTTCAAGCTTAGAAGAGGTTATTTATCTTATCTTTTCTTCCTTTTCCACATTATTAGAGTGAAGATGGTCTATCATAAATCTATACTAACTTTATTTATGTGTACGCGCACACATACACACATACGCGCGCGAACGAACTTCCGCATATATAATATTTATTTCGTTATCAAAGATCGAAAGAAAGAGATACATTTTTCTAATTAATTATATTTTAACGGTATTCGTTTTTTTTTTTAAAGAATGTAGAGTCAGTTTTTCCTATTTATAAATTATTTTTTCTTTTTAATTAAATCTCGAATTAACATTTTGTAAAATAACGATTTTAAGTTATTTGAATTATGCATTTTTCATGCATATACAATAAACATATAAATAAAATTAAGGATATAGATACTGTTAAAATATATTACGTTTTCATCGTAGATTTTGAAAAAATTGATATTTTTTACATATTTACGTTTTCTTTAAGCTAATACAATACTAAAATAATTATGATTGTCGGGATATGTATCTGTCTTATTTGCTGCTACCTGATGCGTTTTACACGGCGTGCAAACTGAAAAAGACCATCTACGTGAACTAGCAAATCGCTTTCTTGATCGTGAGTATTCGCTACTGCGACTACGACTTGAAGTGGTCCGCGCGGGCCTTTTCTAAAAGGCCGAGACGCAGAGACCCATCTGCCGCTCGTTATTCGTCCTGCGTACAAAGCATCCTTGATACTGCGGAGATTGCATTGACCAGGGATCTGGCGAACAGAGACTGCTCGGTCTCTGTTCACCAGAGGAATTTCATGTCGTCGCGCGGAGAAAGAAAGCAAAAAGAAGGAACCGTAAGGTCGAGGAACGTCGAGGGTGGAGAAACGATCTAAGCGACGACCTCTTATTCTTTTTCATCTCTTTTTATCGTAGTTGACCACAGAGTGCACTCGACCAGATTCGCAGTCATCATTGGTGACTTCTGTCAGTCCAAAAAAAATTTAAGCAAATGATCGGACACAATAACAGGATACTCTTTGCTCGTCGCAGCATCACGATGAAAATGTGACTACAATGCTCGAATTTGAATTTTGTCTTACACACCGCCAGGTGTGCGAGTCACTTTATTTCTGTAATCAGCTGATGTACCATAATTGTTCTCATTGTTATACTTTACGTGTATGCATTGTACAATGGACAATAGTAGTCATCCGGCTAGTGGGGAGAATTCAACACAAATGCGACATTTAATTTTTTATATTACACAAAAGATATGCCAAAAAGGAATATAAGAGCATTTATGAATACGCGCGAATTTTCAAAATACAATGCTATATGTGAAATGGATTAATTTGATATTCACAAATTTTCCTGCTCAGTAGCACTAATATTGTTTAGTATTATTTTTAGAACTAAAATTATGTATCATAAAGTTAGAGGTTTAAAAAATAATTGCATAAATAGAAAATAATTATTTTAGATTAAGTTACTATGATAAGTTACTATTATCTTTACGTTATTTATATATATATACATATATATATATAAAGTATCTCATTAAATAGTACAATTGTCAAAAAGTGACTCATCTTCGATTCGCATGTTGAAAATATCGATTTTTTTAAGATCGCGGATGATTCACACAACATATTTTTTTCAAGAATGCTAATCATTCGAAAATTTGACATTTTTTTAATGATTATCTTTAGAAGAAAAAAGTCAAAACATTACAAAGAAAAAAAGAAGATATAAATCTCTAAATGTTGAGAATCATGATGAAAGAGGAAAGAGAAAAACACGGCAAGGAGCGCGGGAAGATAGAGACTGTCAGCCTTGCTGTCAGCGCATCTTTCTTTTTCCATAACGGGATCAGGACAGGAATCTTGGACTGATTTACGCCGAGTAATCCAGGTTTCGCTATATATTATGTGTGCCGTTAATCGCGCAGTACTGTTTCGTGTTATTTTATCAAAATCGTTCGTTAAATTTCTAGACTCAAGAATAGGAAGCACACGAAATCACAATAAACAGAATCTATTGTGTCTATAAGAATAAAACTATAAGATAGTACATGTTAGGGGCAAAGTCCACAAGTGGGCAGTGTCGACATTGCTCGAGTTGCGTATTGAATAATGTCAACGCGATTGAGTTGGATAATGTTGATATTGCTCGGGCAATTTTGATAGCCCGGGAAGTCGATACTGCCCACCACGGACTTCGCCCGTGACATATACATAAAAAGGTACATTTCTTTGTACATTCATTTTGTAAAAAAAATGATCTATTTTGTGTAATATAAAATACGTGAATAAAATATAAAATTATAAAAAATACATTATATATATGCAGTAGAGAGAAAGATAATAGAAACTTTTATATATTATTTATTACATCTTGAAGATACGTTGAAGAATTATTGAAGCTTTGAAGAATTATTAAAACCAAGTACACGCTATTATAGCATTCGTCACGGTACTGGTCAATCTTTAGTAACATATTATAACAAGATAATAATAAAATATAAAGCAATTTTATGTGTGCATTTGCGGTATATTAAACGGGCTTAACGGCCGAAGACGGAACGAGGGGCGTTTCTTTGACATTAGCGCGATGAAAAACAAAATGCCTGATAAAAAGCGCGACATGTGCTCCTAGTGTTGCCAAGTGTGCTCAATATATCCATATGGCTGGCAAAGAACTTAAACCGTTTTTATTTTATACAGATGTACTCTCCTGCCGCGTACATACAAGCTAAAACTTCGCGTGTGACTACGTTTTCGCAAGCTACGCCAACGTTTAGAAAAAAAAATGTCCCGAAGGACAGAGAACAGCAGATTCGAGTCACTATGACGTACAATCTTACGGCGCGTCATTAAAAAGTTTCTATGGTAAATATCGAAATCTATTTCGATCATCAAACAAGAAAAAATTGTATTCACGTGATGAAGTAATTGAATAAATAATAAAATGAGAGAAATATATATTATTTTTAAAAAATGTGCAACTATGAATGTTACCTTTTTTTTTTATAGAAAATATGATTTTATTTAATTTTAATATTAGGGAAAGTAAATTAGTTGAAAATTTTAATAAAAGTTTTAAATGTATATTTTAATTTTTCCTCTTTTCTTATATTTATCATTATTAAAATTGCATGATATGAGAGAGATGTTATGATTGTTTCTTCTATCATGAAGAATCTATTATGTGAAGAAATCTCAGGTCTCTTATTCGTTATTTAGATTCTTTGCATGCGCGCTGTGATCAGTGCAAAAACAGATTTATTACTGCCTGATTAAGTTACACCTTGATTTCAACATGTTCACAACGAAGGTACTTTGAAGATACGAGATCGAGGGATATCGTATTCCTCGAGCGTGCGTGTACTTTAGACCAGCAGCGGTGTTCCTTAATTCCAACTCGGCAGTGTTCCCACATCAAACTGTTACCAGAGTGTAATATTATATTCTCGCCATGGTGGTTGTTTCGCCATGGCGATGTGACGAACTCGCATCTCGCACACGATGCATTTTAGCATACTCTGCACGGGTGGTCATATATTTTGAGATTTCTGAGCAATAATATGAAGCAAAAATTCCACGTAGAATAATATCGTTAAGTGGTCATATAAAAAGTATTATTCTTTTAAACGTAATCAAAGCTTGTATCAGAATTAAATAGATATTAAATATTAATTAATCCAAAAAATAAAAAATCTTAATATATTTTTCAGATTAAGTCAGTTTTAATTTTGATCTATTTTTAATTATTTCTGTTTAGTTTCAATAAAACTATTTAAAATTTTATTTAATAGGTATATATGTATCTTCTATGTAATACTTGTGTAGGCAATACATACAAATTTACGAAACCGATGCCTAGAAATATCAGTGTAGATTGCAGAGTTTAGAAAAGAGAATCTTATTTCATTCAACTAGTAGTATGCAATAGAATTTGATCTATTTGTCATCTTTGCTGTTTTTATCTTAGTCTAGAATCTATATCAGATACGTATTGAAGATTAAAGACTACGAATTGAAAACTAAAGTTCAACCAATTAAAATAAAAACAAATTAAAATTTAATTTATCTGATTGGTTGGGCGTGAATTCTGATCTCTAATTCATAATTCCCTTCAATATAAAGTTTAATTGTATTAGCTTAAGCGTTTTACAAATTCACTTTTTCTCAGGAAAAGGAAAGTTTTAATTCTAGAATTCTGGTTAAAGATTCTGCTTAATCATGTCTTGGTTCCTTCCTTCATAATCCGTTGAGACAGATTTTTGTTTTAGTTTCAGTACCATGTCGGGGGTTAATCTCAGTCTGCCCTTTATATACACAGCTTTCCTCTACCTTCCTAATGGGCACTCTAGAGCCATGATAGTTCGTTCCGACGGCAATGCAACAATGCAATACCTGAGTGTCGCGACCCCGCACAGGTAACAGAACCTTCAGTGCCTTTCATCCCTCTTTGACCCCTTATCTCGCTCGCCAATGCATAGAGATCATCGACAGTCTGGACAACAATACCCGCTTGGATTTTCTGTAAGTTCATTCGATGAGAGCATGGTTTCCTAAATATATTACATGTGCATAAAGAAAATATCCAAATGCAAACGCAGCGTGCGCATGCCAAGGAAGAATAGAAAAATTGCATATGCACTGAGAAAAAATATCTTAATTTCAAAGAAATTTTCATTGATCCAAAGTAATAATTTATTTGAATACGAGCAAAGAAATATTTCTTTGAAATTAAGATTTTTTTTCAGTGTGCGAAATAAGAGTAAGATTTGAATGAGAATTTAAAAAATTCAGGCATTATTGTAAAACAGTCTTCTGTTGAAAAAAAGGTCCGAAAATAGTACTAAAAAGCGGTAAAAAGTTATTTTTCATACAATTATAGAGAGATTGTCACATGTTGCATTAAATTTTTAATTAAGAAAACGTCAAAAGTCCTAGAATATTGTAATATTTAATTTTTCCTCCTTTTGCTAAAATCATCTGCTAAGTAATCGATAGACGATGACTTCAAAATTTTCATATTTATTGTTCATTTTTGAAAAAATAAGGAGTGTCTGAAACTAGGGTCTAAAATACACAAAGGATTTTCTTCTACAATAAACCGCATTTCAAAAGCGAGTTTCCACTTTTAATCTTTCTATTGTTAACGTCGAAATGAAGATGTTTGGTCCGTTTTAAATACACGGAAAAAAAAGATTGACTGCTGCAGCAAATTAGATGGTAAAATATGGCATAGCATTTTTAATTGGCTGCAGCACTTAATTTTTTATTGCGTTAGCCTATCCGCAATGTCAGTATAGGATTTCGATAGGCTAACACAACCAAAAATTGGCTGCTGCAACCAATTAAAAATGCTATGCCATATTTAACCATTTAATTTGCTGCAGCAGTCAATCTTTTTTTTCAGTATAGTTTTAAGAAGAAGATGAATTAAAAAGGAAAGAAAGTGAAAGTTATAAGCGAAGTTATAAGATTTTGCAAATATTGTTGTAAGAAATATGAACCAAAATATACAAAGAAGCAAAACATTTTTGTGTTAATTTTAACATTTTTGCATGTCTCAGAAAGTCCATGCGTCTTTAAGTTAGAATTAACTTAATTTTATCTTTTACAATGCATAAAATTATTATTGTGTATGTACAATACTTCATTTTTAATAAGTTAAATGATATCAGTTCTTAGTCTCCACAGCAATTAATATTTTTAAAATAATTGTTAACATTTTTGAGGCGCTTAAAACTAAAACTCTATCAATCGTAGGATCGTAATTCTGAAAATTGTGTTGTAACTTCATAGAGATGCGTATATGTCTTTCTTTTATAAATTACTTTTATAAATTAAGTAATTTATATAATTTATATTTATTTATTTCCGTAAAAACCCTACAAAACTGGCGAATGTGCACAAATATATGTGACAATATTAAATACGTTTATAATTGTTATTCTATGTCCTGTTTGACAATTATTAAAATACGTCATATTATTTATATTTTTTATTGCAAATTATATTATAGCTCATACAATAAAAGTAGAGAATCGTAAATATTTATTACTTCGTTTGCAACATGTCATGCAGAGACAGTCTATCGTACTAATTTGCATTAATGGATTCAATCGTTACCATATATACATAATTATATAAAATAATTGCAAATCATTAATGTGTAGTTTATTACCGATATTGTAATCACAAGATTTGCATTAAACACACACACACACACACACACACTATATTTATAAATATATAATCATATCCCATCTAAAGTCTATTTCTAATGACGTAAACATTGTGTCCTTGCGCAGAAATTTCAAGTAGAAAATTAAAATATTAAATTAGAACGACATTCCTCTCTAGGATAACAATTTGCGGAATCAAACTTTCATTTTAATAATTATAAAATATTAAAAAATATACTATTTACACAGTTTAAAAAGTGCACCAATAAAAGTAAATTGAAGATACATTTCCTTTATCATAATCTTCTTAAAATAATTTAACGTTTATTCAATCTCAATAGAAAAATCTGAATATTTAAAAATTTAGAAACTTACTATTTAGCATTTTGTCATTATATTCCTAATATTATATGTAAAATTAAAAATTAGTTTGGTTATCATTTAGTTGAAATTGATCGAACAAAATTGATGTTATTATTCTGAAAGTTAGGCCGATATGTTAGGGATTTGTAGAAATAGGAGCTTAAGTTCACTTGCTTGTCCAGTCTGACCGTATACATCGACATGTGTACATTCACCTCAGCCTCAGTGACGACGCAACTTGTAAGTTCGCGACATCGAATCCTGCTTTGGATGAACGTTTGATTCCCCTGAGACATATCTGGGCTGTTTTCTTTGGAACTAGTTGCCCCATTTGGTCAAGAAGGGACCCGTTTGCGAGACGTAACCCTTCAATCCCCCCGTTTATTGAACAAGAACAGATGTGCCTCGTTCTTCATCCTTTCGATACGTGCGCGGATACTTAGCAATTTTATGCACAAACATCGCTATACGGCAAAACATTTCCTTATATGGAATAATATAATTCTTTATCAATTTCGTAGAAATAAAGCGTACTAATTTTGCATGTATAACAGAGTAAATATTTCAGTGCATAATAAAGAGGATGTTATTTGAAATTACTGAATATTACGATATAATTAATTTTAAATAGATTGATCGGAGAACAATAAATTTAAAATTTTAGAGTTAACTACAGTTAAAAAATGAAAGTTTTAAAATGGAAAAAGAAAACTGCACAACAGGACAGTTTTCTAAATTTATAGGATAGAACAATACTGTAACAAACGAGAAAATAAATGAGAAGGTTGCATTCCGGACTGTCGTAATGGTTCGTTCCTTTTTCCTCAGATGGGAATACATAGAACGTCTTTAAATTCGCGTGACGGTACATGCGAAATACACGTGAGAAAAAGGCAAGCCTCGTGATATTTTCTCATATGCTATACATCCTATGCTCTCATAATGTTAGTCTAAAGTCTAAAGTATATCTTGTATTTATACTTTGGCTTCAAGAGAAAGAGCTGAAGAGCTAACACAAATTATTATTATCAAAATTTTATCTGTATTATATTGTAGTATACATAAAATCATAAATATTGGAAATCAAATTATGTAAAATATCAAGACAACAGCAAATTTTAATTTAAGCTTTTAATAATAACTATTGAGCAAATATTTAAAATAAATAATGCAATTTTTAAAACAAAAAAATACGGTTTTAAATTAAAATCTAATCTAAATTTCTATATAACATTTATTAATTATTCGCTTTTAATCGACTATTTCAATTATTTTCCCAAATTATTATATGCGTGTTTATCTTATTAGTACACAAAAAAAAAAGATTGACTGCTGCAGCAAATTAGATGGTTAAATATGGCATAGCATTTTTAATTGACTGCAGCAGCCAATTTTTGATTGCGTTAGCCTATCCGCAATGTCAGTATAGGATTTCGATAGGCTAA
>NW_017257409.1:1756729-1770351 GCF_001594055.1 Mycetomoellerius zeteki | reverse complement strand
CACGCGCACACGCACACGCACACACAAAAATTGGTGTATGAGATATATATTATATTACATATTATATAGAAATATACATATAATAATTATAAAACCGATTATTAACTTACAAAAAGTATATTTGTGTATTGGTTCATTCAACACATCTTACAGAGAGATTCTGGGTAGAAGGACTCTGGGAGGGAGAATAAAATTATTTTTGCATGTTCGGGGGACATGACCAACCATCGCGAGTCTTTGCGAGAATGGAGAACGGACAAGCCGCGTTGTAGAAGACTAGAAGAGAAAGAGGTAGAGATCAAGACAGAGGAAAGATGCAGGAAGAAGACGAAGAAAGACTCGCGTTCAGAGAAGTGAGTCGAAGAAAGAGAGATGTAGAGAAAAAGAGAGAAGAAAAAAGGACGAGAGAAAGAGAAAGAACAGGAGGGTAGAAGCGATGCGGTGAGGAAGAGGACGAGGAGGACCGGCCCGAGGCCTCGTAGCATGCAATCTTCGCCCATTGAAGACGCGCTGGGAAACTGCACGGTTATTATGCCTGAATGGAATAGGGGACGGGGTGTGCGGGGTCGGGAAGAATGTCGAAGGTAGCAGAGGAGGATGAACGCGAAACGTGTACGTTCCTCCCGGCGAGGGGGAGGTTCTTGCTCTGTAACCGCGGCACGCAACTTGGAACCATGTGCTGGCCGCGCGCGTCCTCAGAACCCGATTCCACGACGAAAACCCGCGAATGTCCCTTATGTATAAGGGAGAAAAAAGAAGGGGAAAAGAGAGGAAAGAAGGAGAGAGACGGAAAGAGATTTCGCTGCGGTCTTTTTGCGCAGTTTGACGCCGTTGCGATTTTATGGCATGCATGGCGCATGGTGCAGCCAGCTTGTTTTATGAACTCACTGAACAGGTTCATGTTCATGCTTGAGAAGAAACTCGAATGTAAAATCTCGATAAAAGATCAACTAAATGAGATCACTTGATTGGTTTTTGCGTTATTGGAAAATATTGAGGATGAAAAATTAGCGTATCGATTTATCGCTATGTTACTGGGACACGTGAGTTCCAAACACTGCCGTCATATTTCTATCTGTGGGCGATACTAGCTGAACTCGAATTAGACTATCAAGTGAGAAATATGTTCTGTAGCTTTCAGCATGAGTAGCACTAAGCGATTTTTGTCAATATCTGTTAGTTTATAGTAAAAAATTATTAGTTTTTACATTCATAGATATTAATAAATGTTTAGATAAAACAGATGTAATTTTTTTAATATTATGTGTTTAAAAATGACACATAAAAAATATCACATATATCTTCAAACAAAATAATGAAACGTATCATTTTTATAATTTAATTTTATAATGAATAAATTTAGAATATAAGTTTTGTAAAATAACTTATCATAATAATTAATCCAACGTTAGCAAGTAATCGTAATTCAATGATAGATTTAACATTTTGTAATATTATTTTTTGCGAAGATTCTCTATGTTTATTTGTGTTTTGCCAATTACACACTTCTATTACAATTGCCCACGCATACGAAAAGATACAAGCATTCTTGCAACTTCCTCATTGCACATATAAATAGATATGTAGACAGGATGCTGACAACTCGATTGTCGAAGTAGCTGGAACGCCTCCATTCAAAGGCCGAGTATCATACGAGCCTTATACAAAATGCGCTTGATAAGAATTACCTATAGACACCATAAGGCGAGCATTTAAATAACAATTGTAGAATATCATGCTATCAGAGATCTTATTCGATAAACGATACGTACTACTTCATACGTTTTGAAATTTCAGTACTTTTAATGAGATTTTGTCAAATCTCTAGGCTGCATAGAAAGAGAAAGAGATATCCTACAGATTAAAAAAAAAAGTAAAAAATAATAACTACACATTATATTATCTATAAAGTCTAGAGTGTACAAATCCGTTTTATAATTTAATTCTAATTTTTAATTTGATTATTAATTTAATATAATTTATAACTTTTTTAATAAAAATATTAATTTACTTAATTTGCATTTGTGGGATGTTCTTTATAATGTTTAGACACATAAAGCAATCAATTATAACAACACACAGTATATCTTCATAATATATTGATAAATATATTGGTATTTCTGAACGTCAGCTATTCTTCTCTCTTATATGCTATTATTTTATAACGTTGTGTTAAACAGAATCTATTTTAAAGTTGACAGTATTACATTACATTACAATAAGTTCGATGTGGAATGATTCTTTTATCTTGTCTCTGCTACCTGGATATCTATGTGAGTAGACAATTTCATCGATTTTCCCGAAGCATTCCGTTCAAGACGTTGTCTCGTTGCGAGCAAGAAACATCATCGCGGCATTGAATTCCGGGCCAATACGAGCGCCCCCCTCATCAACCTCAATTAAACTCCACCGTCTCGCAGTTATGCTCACTTCGCACCCGAGGCACACCAAGTGCTACTAGTGTTAAGTCACTATGTATTATTGGTCGAGTTCACTCGTCTCAAGGAGGCTTCTCTCGCGTTACCGTATCGTCAAAGAAATCATTTTTTATCTCGTTTTTCCTTTTTTATGAAAGCTGATTAATAAAAATCAGGAATTTATAATCGAAGACATATGAATATGGTAAACGCGTACTCAATACATCTTAAACAAAGCTATATAAGTTGATATTAATGATGATGTTAGTCTATTACATAGAGCTGTTTCAGTTTTTAAAATATAATTATAGTTATTTTTCTTTGGTTTCTTGGATTGTCCCACATCACTAATACTAATTGTTAAAAATATTTAACAATTATTTAAAAAAAAATTTGACGATTGAACAAAAGAATCGTGAAATAAACATTAGAAAATTAATGCACATTTCTACTAGAGTTAAAATAATAAATATCTTAGAATTATATTAAGCCTTCCTATACAGCACAGAATTTGTAGCAATATCGCTGCAAAATCTCTTCAATATTGCCGGAACATGCAATGTTGCTGCAATGTTGCAGTAGTGCTGCAACTTTGTGCTGTAAGGGTCATAAAGAAAATGCCGTCTATTCAAGACAAGAAAATAGCTTATGCAATATAACGATGTTCTTACGAGTTCTAAAAGCGTATTCTATTTTGTAATGACGTCTATGTTACGCTAATGTCAACGAGAGGGCTACAAATCCTTTCCTGCTAATGACCCTCGAGCAATGGCCATGTTCCTTGAGTCTTATTCCTTGAGATCCACGCTGGACATGTTGTTGAATGTCGTCTTCGGGATTACGCATCGAGGGCAGTGTCGTTGAACTTCAATACTCAGTAATGAAAGGGGGATCCTCGCAGTCAGGATTCGCCGCACTCTTTCAGACCGATGAATGCCGCGAGTCTTTGAACTTCATCGCCGACTGGCACGACTCGCCTCGGCGCATGCACGCGTCTCGATTTCCGCTGCGATCGGATGCAACAGCTTCAATTCTTTCTTCTTTTGCATCCTGAATGTTCACGACGAATAACGCGATTGAATGACGATTGGCTGACAACGAAGATCGCAAAATGCAGAAAGATAATTTTTCAACGATCTTCATGTGATGTTGAATTTTAATCAATGTCAACGTTACAAGAATTTTTCTCGTATATCTGTTAGATCTAACGGTGCACATTTTTTAATTTTTATCAGATTTTTATTTCATTAATAATTAAAAATATTGAATTTTTAGTTATTATAAGTAGTAAATGTTAAAATGTGAAATAAAATCTTGAAATAGATAGGAAGTATCATATGATGTCCTTTTAATTGATTTATTGTCAATAGTCAGAAATTCTCTAAGAACAAGATTTCGTAGGATGTCTCGCGTTTTGTAAGAGCGTAGACGAAGCATGCGGAAAAAAATACGATAGATTAATCTCGGATCCAGTTTCACACATACTTAGGTACAGTCGCACTTGTGCGTAGGCTCCAGTCGAGTTATAACATATGCGTATAATATATAGGAAAAGCATCCTGCAAAGGATACTTCTTCGCATAAGAGTGATAAAATATACAAGATAAACAAATTAACAAATAAGGTAAATGTCCCAGTCATCGGACGTTGTATCTATGTCCAAACATTTATCCAAAACTTTATATTTGTTTATATTTTTATTAATCAAACGCTTTTTTAAATAACCTTTAAATACAATTAAATTATAATATCATAATAAAAAAAATATTTGAGATTAATAATAGTAATAAATCTTGTGTAAGTGTCTGGAGGGTCATTGGGATGTTAACCTTATAGGATTATTATGTCAGTTCTAAGAAATTAAAAAAAAATCACAAACGTATAAGAGAGTATGTTTAGTGTAGCAATTTAATATTACTTTATTTATTTAACTAATATTTCTCCGATAATATAAAAAAATCATGTAATCGTATAAAAAATATATACAGATCCCATTCTTCTATGTTGTGTGCTGAGTTAGAATATTTGCAAAAATAAAAAAAACACAGAAAAATCTAAATATAATATAAATGAGGAAATCGAGGGGAAAACTGTACTAAAAATAATAAATAAAGATAATAAAATTGACTAATTATTTTATCATTTTGCATTTCTCGTTTTAACTAAAATAAAAAAAAATTTCTTTTACGTTTTTTCTATGTGCATTATACGAACAGTCTTTAAATTCAAGTGAAGAAGCTGATTCACTCATACTTCGTAGTCAGGTCGTTTCGAGATTTTTGGAAATCGAAAGAAGGTTGAATAGAATGCTAGATCATCCCCGTTCAACCCTCGCAGCTGGATATCCATTTTCATTCTAAGCGAACTGGATTCCATTCGAAATTCTTCGACAACTCGTCTCGACAAACGTCCTTCCTTATATTTTAGTATTTCGCATAAATTACGAAACACAATATATTACGGATATTGTAATAATCATATTGTACAGAATAAAATGATCAATATTATACAATTAAAAATTATATTGAAAATTATAAGAATTTTTAATTTTATTGACGTTTATGTGATAACTGATACGTAAAGAATATGATATGTAAATAAAGATATACAATTTAATTAATTCTTTTAAGAAATACTAAACTATAAGGAGAATATTACTCTTATACTTCCTTGATCTGATATTTTTTCACCTCTTTATTTCTATAAATGTAATAATTAAACAGATAATATAGAAAATATATTGTAACTATACCTCAAACAAAACATTGGTATATAAAATGCTTCTGCGCAAACAGTAATGTTGATAAACTAGCTTATCTTTTGCTTGTTGATTTTATTAATTATATTGTACTATCACAATGTTTTCATCGATAACACATATGTGCGCGTATACGCAAGGAAAAATGTTCGTCCTCAGAGAAAAATACTTCTTATGCGCATAATTTCGCACGCGGCGTACTAGGAATTATACGCGTGTGAAGCGTCTCTTCGTACGCCCATCGCGTCGCGAAGACGGCATGGCACTAACAAGTCTTGCTAATCGTGGAATGCCGGTGGTGCACAATTGGCTTTTTGTGCGCGCTTAGATTCGGCGGGTGTATCATTTCATTAACCCATTAAACAATTACGCACGCTTAGACTCGCGTCCACATGCGGTTGTGAATGCGTTCCTTGTAATTGGATGTGAGTTACTTCGAGCTTCTTTTTCGTTCACTATAAACACTGGTTGTTCCGGAAGTCCGAGTCTATAAATCTCACTCAGCAATTGTAACCGCGAATGCATATAATTGTTTCATTCATGCATATATTATATTGATAAATATATATAATCAATAATAATAAAATAGAGTTCAGACTTGTATCTATCGACTATAGAAATTTTTGTTCGATAGATTTTTCTGAATCTCAAAAATCAATTTTACTTATATTAAACTGAGGATGACATAAATCACGAGGATGATATAAATCGCGTTATATGTAATGTCGAAGTACTCTATCTTTGTATTTGTTATTTTGCATTGAAATAGATATCTTGCGAAATAAAAGAAAACGATAGAATAAGTAGTGACAACGCGAGACACTGTACGAAGTAAAATGTACTCAAAGCACGAGGTGAATGCATTGTCGTTCGACCCTGATTGCTTCTACTATTGCCGCTGCACCGGCAGAGATAGTTCAATTGCTGAACATTCAATGCATACTAAAGTTCCTTCACGGTAAATCGCATTCACGATTATCTTCTACGATGTAGTGCCTCATTGTCAGTACGAATTTTAAGAAGAGAAGCCAGTGAATCATTTATTGCCAATAATATTTATTGTCAATACACCTAGTTATATCGAATATAATTTCTAAGATTGATGTCTCCCCCCCTCTCTCTCTTTCTCTCTCTCTTTCCCTCTCCTATCTCCTTTCTTTCTGTACTTTAATATACCGAAAAACAAATAAAATGATGCTTTATACTTTATCTTAAGCAGTAAGATATGTTTAGTAAACTAATGCATTTAAGGAGGTCCTAAACTGAAGACCGAACAACATCGCTGTTTTACCAATAAAATATGATTTTATACGGTTTACGAACATTATCATCTTTATATGTTACTAAATCAATCACATGCACAAATTTTCGTAAAGCATTTTCACAAGCATTTTCGTATCGAATTAGATGTCTAATATAAATCTAAGAACTAAGCATTGTTTATATATACATTCGTGTAATCTATTAGTCTGGAGATCTCAATTTTATAAGTACAAATTGCACAGCTTTTGTATTAAACAAATGTCACGACTTGATTTTAGATGCAATATTAAATTTAAAAAATGATAAAGATCTCAATTAAAAAAATTTTTTTAGTTTTCGACGTAAATTCCATCCACCAGACTAATATATTAATGTTTTAATTCTGGAAAAGGATTTCCAGAATTAGATTTCCTGTGAAATACCTACATACAAAAATTATTTATGAAAATTATTGCGTTTAATTGGTAATATAATAGATGACTTATAAGAAAAGCAAAGAAGAAAGAAAGTATTCAGCATAAAATTAGATATTAGATAAAGCGATATTTAAATCTCTCCCTATAATATCATCGCGCAAGATCATTCGCGGACTGATGCGTCATCCTCGCGATCGTCATCATCGACATCGGTTCAAGTGGTGTTGACCCGAGCTCGTTCCCTTGCATCCTTGCGACTCGTTATTGATTCGTGGGAAAATCATTTCGATCCCCATACCAATTTTTATCACAATTATTATGACAATGTCAAAAATAAAATTCCAATATAGCTCACATAAATTTATCTTAAATCAATGAATATGATGAATAAATAAATACACTTCAAAGTTTTACTATTGATTTTTAGAGAATAAAGGTGCTACTTTATATGTCAAGTTATGAATGTCAAATGATTGCTTTATTAAAAATTAGTTAATCACAAATTGTGTGACAAATTATTAACGTACAACTACGATATAAAGCGGACCTCATTCTTCCATATTATCTAGATACATAGCATTATGTAGATTTGATTAATTCAATAAATTATTAATTTTATTTGACGTATATAAACGCATTTTGAGTTCAATTTATTTTCTTTCATATAATTTAATATCAAGTATATAATATTCGCGTATTTTTTTAAAAATGTGAGAAAAAAGAAATAGCGTATATTATATAAAAAAAGTACATTGAAATAAAAATGTCTTCAAATCATGTCTTCTTTCATTTCAGTGTTGCAATGTAATCATGTTTTTACGACAGAAATTTAAAGATTTTTGTTTACTTTATTTTTTACTCTTAATAATTGTAATTTTTAAAAATTCATACGGATTTTACTTTTAAGTTTTATGTACTTTGCGCAAGATAACTGACAGGATAATCACACCTGTATATTCTTAAGACATGTTTGGGTTGTCCTGCGCCACGCAAGGTTGCGGAGTTCGATTCGAGCCACCGCTTTACGCTTGGCTGGTTACCGCTCCTCTATGTCTTTCCTCCGTGCAGTAAAGGCAGAGGAAAGGACAGACGTCACTTCAAGAACGCGGGGGAACGTGTTCTTGCTTCCATCGCGGTCTGCTTTTTCAGTCAAGCGATACTTCGCCAAAGAATTCAATGAAGAATTACCGCATAATTTTCAACTCCGATCGTCCAGCTTCCCTATTTGGCGGCGCATTTTTATGAACTTTTGTCATCTCGTCTTTACATCGAGACTCAACATCGTAAGTTTGAAGTTGTTGGAACGCTACGCGCGTACCTTAGAGCGGTAACGATGTTTGTTGAAGAAACCGAAGAGTTTGCCAATGATAGTTTTTGTTCAAAGAAAGTTGAAAAATGCAATCAAAGTAAAACGTATGTGGAAAAATTTTGCTAATACGTCAATAAGCGTTCTTGTTCGACTTCGAAGTTCATCATCATCTATTATACTCAATACAATTAGGCGCGGATTTCTACTTTTATAATGGTTCTCTCTTGAGAATAATATATGATAAAAATAATGTGTGTATAATTGCTATCTTTTTTTTTGCTAATATAAAGCACGATAAAGAAAAAATTAAATATTTTTTGTCTGTTGCTTCAATGAAATGCTACACGAAAAATTCGCATAGTTCCAAACCGCGCATATACCATTTCAGAAAACTAGGAATTAAGCGAAATCAGAGGCAAGCATTACTTGTACAAGTGGAGCAACAATACCATGTCATGCAAAGATGTGGGTTTTATTTCCAAACTAGTCGCATGCAACTAAAACTAGGCCGCATTTTAGAATTTACTATGCTAGCCCAGTATTTCAACATAATTTTCTGTCTAATTGTTTGCGTTATTATAATCAAAGAAATTATATCAAATATATCAAAGAAATATATGTACTTTAAATATTATAAATTCATTACCTACACTGAGAGAAAACTAAATAGTTCTAGCAACTATAAATTTGGCAACTTTTATAATTGAAGTACCTGTAACTAGTTTTACAAAGTAATAGAAACTAAAATATTGCTGAATGTCATAAAAATATAGTCACGGTAACAAATTGTATGCACTATTAATTGGTAGTGAAGTAGTGACTCAACTACATTGAGTAGTTACTTGGACTTCATGCAAATAGGTATGACAATTACATTTTTCTAGTTTAGACAAAAATTTTTAAAGTGTCGCTCAGTACGAGTAATACGCGGCTTTGTCACCAGAGGGACGTAGCGGAGTTCAGTTTCTCCTAAGAAGGAAACCACTCACACAGAGAGAAAAATGTTTGGTATTTGTAACTATAATTATATATAGTAGTAATAATCATAATTATAGTAATATATAATTATAGTTACAAATACCAAACATTTTTCTCCCTGTGCAGCTTACAATAAAAGGCGTTGGTTTCAAACTTGGAACACAAAAATAAATAAGAAATGCATACACAAATTTGTAACTACGTATTATAAAGCTTTAATAACAACAATAAGTAAATTAAGTGAACTAAGAAAATATAGTAATATTAACCATTTATAAATTGATTATATGGTTAATGTACTATATTTTCTTAGTTCACTTAATCTAGTATTCTTATTAGAATTTAATAATATGTATATAGTTGAGGCGCTATTTCACTACAAATTTAGTTACTGATACGACTTTTTTCTCTGAGTGTAATATTTCTTCATTTTAAATAATATGATATAACAATTTACTCAAAATATATAAACGTTGTATTGAGAAAAGGAATTATAATTTCCGATAATTAATATATTTAAAAAAATAGACAAATATATTGCATATTTGCATAAGATTTATAAAGTCACTTGTATCTATAATATTTGAATTGTATTAATGTGTTTGTACTATTTTTGTAATTTTTAAATTATCAATTAAATTATTATTATAATATATATATATATATATGCAAGAAAATTAAATTTAATTCAATTTTGTCTAAAATAATTACCTAATATGTTTGTAAAATTGGAAAAATATACATTTTGTGAAAAAGATATAAATCCAAATATTACTATTGATGTTGCAACTTTGAAACAATAAAAATGTTTTCTAATAAATAAGTTTATATTGAAATTAGATTCCGAAGAAATATATTTGCAAAGTCTTGTCTCCGTATCCCTTTCGCAACGATACTGCCACTTTAACGAAAGTTCCAGCCAACAGTGTCATACCATTGGCCTCATTCTTTCGGTGGCGCTCTGGATGAACCGACCTGATTAAGGCCTAATTAACCATTTAACAAGATATATTTAACTCATGGCGTCTTGCTGTACGTGAGAGAAAGAAAGAGAGAGGAAAAGAGAAAGAAATCACAATCAGTAACGTCTTCGCATTTTTGATACGAAAATAAGCAAATCATGTTTCTTCTTTCTCTCTCTTTCTTTGTCTCTACTCTTTCTATAATAAAAGGGATTTACGGCATTATCTTGACTCTTTATCAGTGGGTAGAAATAAAAACAGCTTCTATTACGAAAATAAAGCACGTTGCTGAACCCTTTATTTAATCGCTTCCTCATCAAGTATCGTAAATCTTTATTCTTTTATTCGTAGAAATAAAGGTGAAGGGGATATTTATCCGAGCCTCGTCGGCGGTTCCTTCTGATTTGCTTATCGTAAGGACAGTTCACTTTTCTTATCACGGTGTTGAGATACGCAATTTCTTATCTACTGAGCGATAATTCTGCTATTGGAAAACGCACAGGTGAAACGCACTATGTTCCATTTATTTTGCATGATATACGTAATAAAAAAATTACACAGTTGTTAAATTAAATTTAAAGGGCGTTTTTTAAAAATAAATGTTTATATTCGCGTACTAATAATTTTTGCTAAATTTTAAGAATTTTGATGAAAATGTAAATGGAATAATTTAATATTTAAAAAGATTGCGTTAAAAAATCTTTTTATTCTTTATTCGAATAATATCCGTATATATGTATATATTATATATATATATATTGCATTAAGATATTTTTTTGCCGTTATGGCTGTCTTATAAAAATCGCGAGCTTGGAAGCGAAACGAGTATTCAATTAGTTGAATCAAGAATGAGTTGAGAAAGTATGATTAAAAGCATTAAAGTTTGCGTAACTAAAATGTTCGTATAGCTTATTGTGAGCGGAACGAATGAGTTTGCTGGTGGATAAATAAATCCACTAATTGTAAGATCAAAATAATATTAAGTTATTCAAATTAATAAAATATGTTTCGAATGTGATTTTAAGCTTATTGGACTCATTCATTACATAGATATTAGTAAATACCAAAATATTTAAAGTAAAATTCCATAATCAATGAGAATATCTTAACTTATTATTAAGTATTTATTATCAAATTGTTTTTTCACAAATAAAATGCAAATTAATTAATACATAAAAGATAGAAGACGACTTTTCTTTTATATCTTTCGGAAGATCAGATCTACTTTTCATATTTTCAAGTAATTAAATTAAATAAGACTGAATAATTTTTAATATAATTCCTATATTGAATTGTGTGAAAACTTTCTTCGTGAATATCGGGACAAAAGACAATTACACGCAGCGCAATAATTATTATTATAGAAAATCCAAATTTCACACGTGGGTTATTTTCATCGTTGCTGAGAAAGCTTTCAGTAATTCGGATTAAATAATTTATAATTCGTTTACGCACTGGCGTTTATAAACAAGTGACATTTTAATTCAAGATATCACTTTTGCTCAAAATATTGTCTCTATTCGTTTAATTAATAAGATTTGACTTTGTACTTGAGAGTACACTCTGATGTTTACTTTTGAGAGAGTAAGTCCGTTTTTTATAGCTGAACAAGTGTATACTTTCTGTTCTTAAAGTGAAATAGGTATATGTTTAAAATTTGATGAGAGCGAGAAGAAAAGTTCTAGTGTAGGAATAAAAAACAAACTGTATCTCTTCTACGTATCGATAGCGAGATAATTACGACGATACCGTGATTCAAAGATATCAAGCGTCCGTACCTCTTTCTTCCTGAGTGACATTCGCAGCGTCGACGTACACCACGAAGAGCACGTAAATCCAAAAGAAGTTGGTCGACTCCATCCTGCGCCCTCGCAATCCAAGGAGGTGGAGGAAACTCCGGGCACCCTTACGGCAACGAGCGACGCATATCCACTACACCACCGTACACTCGCCACTGTCAACCGCGCAGATTTTTCAAACTCGCATATTCCCGAACGTTGATGTCACATCTGCGACGCGGCGATAGTTCCGCACTTCAGGACGTTACGAAGATCGACCGCGTATTTTGTTTCTCTTTTCCACGGTTGCGGATGAATTAAACGCGGTTTACGATCGAGACATCGCGATCGAGACGAATGCGATCATGAATCCTCCGATAATTCCGGATATCTTTTAATTCCTTGCTGAGTATTTCGGGGTATGTGAGATAACAATGATGACGCGCGCGGTTTGTTTTGAATAGGATTTCAATCGTTCTGGAGCACGATGGGAATCACTGCGCTCGAAAGGAACGGAACACACTCGCGTTAACGACGAAAACGACGGGTGCACGTGACGCGCGTCAAACGCGACGTAAACTTTACGATACGATGGAATGCGAAGGTGCAACGCGGTCCGGCGGTTGGCCACCTTCGCGAGCGTTTGCAGTGCGCGCGCGGACTTGCTCCCAGCTCCCACGCCGGTCGCACTAAGAATACGTAGGATCAAAGAAGACCCGTGCCGCACTGCGCGGCGCGCCACTGCTCGGCGCAACGCTCCCGAAGACTCACGAACCCGGCCGAAGATCGTCGAGGAGCCGAGTCGCGCCGCGCTGCGCCACGCCGGTCGACACCGAGTTCGTAAACGCGTTATTGATACGGTACGCAATGAAATTCCATTATCTCGCCGCCATATGTGTCGATGGGGAGATTCATTCGCTACGGAGAAACGAAATCGAGTTTGTGGCTAGTAAGTATGTAGATCTTAGAACCTGAGCGAAATTCTTTAGATACATACACATCTATTTGAATGCACGCGGATGATTACGGTGACCATATTTTCTTAAAGAAAGTAAAGGAAAACAAATCTGGGTAATTATTTAGAATACCATACCTTAAGATTTTAATAAAAATACACTCATTCGACGCGTTTTCACTCAAAATGAAAGAATCTGGCAAAAAAAAATGCGGCGATCGGCCTCGTGAAACGAGATATTAAGCGTTGAAGTTCGAGATTTTAGAGGTTGAGATATCTGTCATCCCGACTCAATATAGCGCTATATGTATACGTTCTGTTTTAATTACACAAATTCACCGTTTTAAAAACAAATTCTCTTCTTCACAAACGCAAATTCACTACTTTAAAAACACGAATTCCCTGCTTTAAAAATATAAATTCACTGCTTTAAGCACACAAATTCTTTGCATTAACAGTGAATTTGTGTTTTTAAAGCAGTGAATTTGCGTTTGTGAAAAAGAGAATTTGTTTTTAAAGCAGTGAATTTGTGTAATTAAAACAGAACGTATACATAGCGCTGTATCGAGTGAAGATGACAGATATCTTAATCTCTAAAATATCAAACTTCAACGCTTAATATTTCGGTGCACGAGACCGACCGCCGCATTTTTTTGCCAGATTCTTTCATTTTGAGTGAAAACGCGTCGAATGAGTGTATTTTTATTAAGATTTTTTAGGTGGGGTATGCACTGAAAAAAAAGATTGGTTGCTGCAGCAAATTAGATGGTAAAATATGGCATAGCA
>NW_017257409.1:1711895-1756575 GCF_001594055.1 Mycetomoellerius zeteki | reverse complement strand
CCAGCCAATCTTTTTTTCAGTGTGGTATTCTAAATAATTACCCACATATAATTCAATAGAAATAATGCGCAGTTTTCTGATAGTTTGAAACTAGTTTGACTGTATTGGAATTTGACAAACTTTTGATCTGAAATAATAAAAGATTCGAAATAATAAAAAATGAAAACAACTCTAATTTGAATAAATTTAATTTAAAAAATTAAGAAATATAATTAACAAAAACAAATTGTATTTATATGCATAAAACTGTAAAGATATTTTCCGTAAAATTTTGCTCATTGATATAATATTAGACATTGGAACGCTAGTTAGAAAAGAATTTCCCATAATGTCAAAATAAAAGACAGTAAAGGACAACAATATTGGAAAATAAAGGACAAAATTGAATTTTGAAGAAACAAATAAATCTCTCTCTCTAAAGGGCAGGTACCTAAATAAAAGACTGTCCTTTACAATAAAGGACGTATGGTCACTGTACGGATGACAAAGCCGTACTTGCTTTCTTTATTGTCTGAAGTTGAAGATTTTGAATTTACAGTGAATTCGCTATTAGACGCACGCGTTAGTCATTCAAATTTAAAGGAAAATAACAAATTATCGTATAGATAATGAGATAAACACAAAAAACAATTCTATTCGACTTGAATTGTCATCGAAATGTGTAAATATAATAACCGTCACTTGATAGTTATAGATAAAGATAACTTGCCTATTAGATCACGATCACGATATTCTGCATTTGGCTCAACTGACAACGAAAGAATGCATAAACTGCAAGCAAGTAACTAATCCAAACAAGTTACATGAATAATCTATACAACATACTAGTACTATTTGTTGAATTTATCATGTAACTATCTACAAACAGTTGCATATTAATAGGTCATATTATATAGGTATAATTATAATTACTTTATACAATAATCTAAAAATGTAAAAGTAATTAGAGAATTAAATGGATAAATGACAATAAAAGTCGATATTTGACGGAATATTCTGTATCAGAGGGTATCAAAGGGTGTTTACTAAGCGTTTTATCAGTACTCATCAAATTTAATTTTGGACAAATTTATTATTTAATTATTCATATAATATTGGCATGATTTTTTGCAATTAACTTGCTGATATTAACTGTATTAATTCTTATTGATTATGTAAATATGACAAGTATTATTATCATCGTTGTTGAAATATAATTTCACGTTTATCGGTTTATATTAATTATCTGTTATAAAAATATAAAAAGACATATTTTATAAGAAAAATTAGTATTTTAATTAAACGTTTTTCACTAATTAACAATAAAATTAAACGACGTAACAAAATAAACGGCATCTCATATTGACATTTTATATAAGATTATATGTAAGTTTTTCTTAATTGACGTAATAATACGTATAGGCGACTGAAAGTTAAAAAGAATACACGGAAGATATTTTTCTACCAAAGAAGAGCGGATGTGCGTGTACGGCCCTGTCAATTCCACGAAGACGTTAGTCGTTTTAACGTTGCAAAAATTGTCGGGAAGACTGGTTTCTTGTCGCCAATGCACGCATATACGGTGTGCACGTGTGATGCATACGTGTGATCGCTTACCTGAGAAGAAATCCGTGAAAAAAGAATAGCGAACTGAGAGCGAATTATGTCGCGCCACATAACTATTCTTTCAAACTACGCGAAAGCGTACGTCTCATTACAATTCTTCTCATTTTGAAACTTTTCTCTTTTACATATTTAAATGTCCCACAATCATCATACAATTCTTTAATAGCATTGTTGAAGATTGAATTAGAATTGAAAAACAAAATAAATTTGCGAGGTAATGAGACCACAAAAATAATTTTAGAGTTATAAAAATTTAATTGCATTTTGAAATTTATATTATCATAATTTTTTAGTAAGCAATAGAATGTAATTTATTTTTAAAGCAAATATGTTTTCATTCTAAATATATGATAAGTTCGCCCATTAGTTTAAATACAACAAATATATATGCATTTACTTCACAATGTATTGAATTTTTATCTATAAAGGCAATTAGTTACAAATTTAAAAAGATAGCGATGTGACACTTGCATTGTAGGACACGCGCATTCGTATAATGTATTGTTGTCATATATACATGTAGTTACGTTGGTACCGTTGACGCGCCGAAAACAAATAGGTCGCGGCACGATCCATTCCGTATTTTGTCGTGTCATTCATTTCTCTTTTAAAATTTGATTGCGACAAATATACATAAAAAGAAATCGAACGCCTTCGAATCATTATAATTAAATTACTATATATATATATTACATCAATTACTGTATATATATATATATATTACATCATAATACATTTAATTAGAAAATAGCGTAGTGTTAATTTTATATTTTAAATATTTGTTGATTGTGCTTATCATAAATTCACTGTTTTATTATAGTGATCTATTAAAATTTTTATATTCGAACCTTGTTTATTATGTTAATTTGCGAAATTACCGTGGGTGTCAAGAAATCGAATCATACACTGAAAAAAAGGTTGGTTGCTGCAGCAAATTAGATGGTAAAATATGGCATAGTATTTTTAATTGGCTGCAGCAACCAATTTTTGGTTGCGTTAGCCTATCTGCAGTGTCAGATATAGGATTCCAATAGACTAACATAACCAAAAATTAACTGCTGCAACCAATTAAAAATGCTATGCCATATTTTACCATCTAATTTGCTGCAGCAGCCAATCTTTTTTTTCAGTGTAGCATCATACTTTCTTCGCATTATTTTTTTATCGCAGTGCACATTGCATCGTTATATTTCAGAAAAAAGAAGCATTCAGAAAAAAATTGTGTAAATAGCTTCGATTTTCTTCACTTTAATTCAAGATTTATGTATTTTAAAAGTTTTTAATAATTATTAAAAAATGATAGAAATAATTATGTGATATTTGGAATTTTCTTCAAAATATATAAAAAGGAAGTAAAAAAGAAAATATCTCAATAATATGTTAGCATATTATCGAAACTATAAAGATCAATAATTGCGCATATGAGTGCAATCTGTGTGATATAATAACTTGGATCATTTAAAACACGAAAATTACTGATTCAATATTTACTAATATCAACTAATATTAATTTATTTTCCATAGCTATTTATAAATCGCTATTAAAGTATTCTACGATAAGCATATGAATTAATATACAAGTATTCTATATTTTTACTTTTTATGACAAAATTATCTCTCTCTTACACGTTTTTTACTTTTATATAAAATTAAATCTATTTTATAAAAAATTAGTTTTATATATAAAATATATAATATAAAATAAAAAAATATGTTATGCTTTATATTATTTGACAATAATACTGAAATGTTTACATAGAATATCTTATTACTGCAAAGTATCTACTCGCAATAGAAAATAATTTTCTGTGTACTCTATTAATCTCAAAGCTTTGTAACAAAGAAAACAATCGGATTTATTGTATTGCATTATCACAGTAATTAATTAAATCTTAAGTCACATACATTTCCAATAAATGTATCACACTTTCTATATCTACGCTAAAGTAATCAGGAAGCTGAATAAAGTGTTTCACACGTTGTTTTGTATCGTCCTCCAGCATTAAGATAACTGTCTTTGTTCAGAATTGCGCATTAACGATTGAATGTTGCTTTTGCATCGTAAATATTCATGTGTAATTTGATGAAAATAGTATCCGGAGCAGTGCTGATATAGGCAGATTAAATCATATTCTGAGAGACTAGTGCCTTCATTCGCAGAACGAAAATGTTTTAATTAAGCCGGTTTCTTGATTCTTAACGAAGCGCCATCACATGCTCTGAGAATTAATAATAGTCTTCATAAAAATGCAGATGCATTTTTTCTTCATCATACTGTTAATTTCTTTTCATTCCTTTTTGAATCATTAATTTTCCTGTAGCAATGATTCCCAAGTAGGATCCGGAAGCCGCGATTAATATTTTGTCTTCAATCTTTTTCCGCGTATAAATATCATAGAAAATTCAAATAATCTGTTATAGATTGCCGCAATATCTTGCATTTTAATGAAAGTTGAAAAATTTATTTTTTATAACAGTCTAAGTGATTTAAAATAAAGATCTAAACAAATATCGCACAAATAAAGTAAATGTTTCCACGTTATTTATATACTATAATCATATCTTAAAATGTATAAAAAGATTTGTAACGGATTTGAATAATTTTAAAATTCTATAATTTTCTGATTTAATTTTGATATGTTTTGTTATTAATATAAAATGCTATGTTGAAATAGATGGATTACAAGGGAGGAGTTAAACGATTATTTATTGTTTTTTTTTGTATTCGTTTATTATAAATAACAAGATGCATATATATTCGGTGCGCATGTGTCATTTAACTTGTATAATATATTTATATATATATCTATACATGTAATCAAGCTCCTGCTAAGTTTATTTCGCTTATTCCCTGTACTATATCTCGTTTATATTGAGTGAATAATATACCTCGCTACAATCTGTTCGTGATACCGCTTGGAAAATTCGAGAACGGACTTTGCGCGTCGTGCGACAAAGGAAAATCGTGTTATCTTCTCACGAGGTAGAAGTGGATACTGAAAATCGATTTGCTCTCGATCGCGCGTACTGAATGATTCTTTTAAACCCTTCGAAACCAGCGGCATTACCGCATCTTCTTTCAAGTAATATTGATGCATCAATTAAAATGTAAATACAAATTTGACAGAATTTTTCATTGTTGAAAAACGTTTAAAAATTTACCATACTGATATGCGTCTCACAAGTAACATGAGCGAATATTTCGATTAAGATTTATCAGTCGACGAATAATTTAATGATATCTCGTATTGCTTGACCGATATGTCTAATTATAAATTCAGCAATTCGTCGATGTACGAGTTCAACATATTCGTTGTCTTGAGCGTCCAGATAATTCATGCCAATAATTATCATGTCCATAAAGAAACTCTATCTGGAAACGAAGGGATTAATGGCGGAGCATCGGTAATCCTTAAAAGCTACATTATATGTATATTCATATAGCATTCGCGTTAGCAACGTTTAATGCGTGTGTTCCTTCAATTGCCTCATAACGTATTCCCACAATCCTAATGCTCTCCTATTCTCTCGACTATCGTTGGCTTAATTTGCGATAATCTAAACGCGTGTGTAACTTATTTTACATATTTTTATAAACTTTCTTTTACACATAAAAAGGTTAAACCTTCTGTCCCACGAGATGTCCGCTATTTCGACTTCCTTCGTCATTCTCACATGTCTTTTTATCATTCTTACCTGCCGTGAAAATCAGAGAAATTTGTGAATCGTTCAAATTAGTAAATTTTCTTAGTAAAAGAGATCTATTTGAAGTAACATTACATGTGAAATTGTAATTGTAGACTGTGTTCGAAAATTTCACTCGAGCCTGTCAGTTTATTCTTGTTTTAAGTCTAATAATCGATAAAGATAGAATGGCATAATAGAGCACTCGAGTGAAGTTTCTGAAAATTCGAACGCAGTCTTACTGTTATCAAATTTTTTATTATTTATTTGAATCATAATCGAGGCCCGGAGGTAGAATTGGTTGCATATACTCGATTAATTTAGTTGCATTATGTGTGTGTATATGTGTGTCCGTAAATATGGAACAATTAAGATTAATTTAAAAAAGATATATCTTTACATGATATACAAACGTATATCTTTTTTAAATCAATCAAATAAGTTTATAAGTGCAACGCTTCGAGAGAAGACGCGCGAAAAATAGGGAATTTCGGGGGGACTTATTTGAATCATATATGTAAAAAATTAAAGGCGATTTAACTTCGAAAATCTACACATCTTATAGCAGGCACATCTTATCATATCACGCTAGAGGCTTAACGAGCCTCGTAAAACCACACAGAGATACTGAAACCGACGTTTGTTGTATTCCCTATTTTTTGTAACGACTAATTACGTATTTTTCTCTCGTTTTATATTCGTACATATATGCATTCGTTCGCATGCGTTTTTTTCTTCCTCATACAGGCAGTCTCTTTTGTTATTAATTAAAGAAAGGATGTGAACGGTGCATCAGCGCAATAAACAAATTTTTATCTTGTTTAAAGGACAGAAATTGTTGGTTATCCTCCTTCAAGGTGATGAAACTCCTTGTGATGAGGATATTGAATTGCAAAGCTATTGTTTTACGATAAGATCGTTGCAAAGTTGTAAATAATTTTTAAATTTTATCAATTTTCTCATTTAAAATATGTAGACAAATTCATCGAGAATATCCGTACAATAATATCAAAATCGTAGTTATCTTATACCGGTTTAATACATATTTATTACCATTTTATCTTAAAATTAATCAATTCATGTAATGTAAATTAATCAATTCATGTAAAATAACGAAAAGAGATATTGCAAATATTAAAAGTAAGATTATGTTTGCTCGAGATTTACTAGCTGATTCCTTATGAAATCTCGTAAGTGATAAAACTGAAAAAATCGTAATGGCATATATATATATATATATATTTAAATAAAACTTTTGACATTTCAAAATATAAAAAAATCTGAAAAATAAGATTCTGTCACAATTTTCATGTTACATATAAAACAAGATTGTCTTTTACAACAATAGATTATCAACATATAGGAAGAAGATATTATATGTTTCTATTAGTAAACTATTTAATGATTTTAAAATATTTTTAATTATATATACTATGGCAAATATAGAATTTATACGGAATATCAAAAACGGAATTTATTTGACATCATTTCATAAAAAGTTTTTGCAATTTGTTAAAGATTTTTATTAATCCTTTACAAAATGATTTACTTTTAGTTTGGAAAGAAGATTTCTTCCACTACGATGTACTTACCATACGGTTGTAAACTCTTACGCATGATGAGAACATCGTAACAAAGACATCCTTCTGTGCCATTTTTACATTTTGCTATTATACATTTTTAAAATCTTATGCGTGATTTATTGTAATTTTTCGATATTATCAATTACCTATACAGCAATGTAGCATTTTTTCCCGAAATTAGCTTTCATGATCTCATATATTTTCTTCGTATATTACACGATGTCGAAGGAAATCTTTCTTTCATTTTTAGTAAAACGTATTATTATTTTGTGTCACTTATTTGTGAAGTCATAATTATGACTGTTGATATATTAACATATACTTACGTATATAAAGTTGTATATCAAATTGTTGGATTCAAAAGTTAAGTGACAATCTTAAAATGTCTACAAGATATTTGTGAAATTAAAAAAAATACAACTTTTTCAATAAAATAAATTTTAAATAATAACTATAAACATATTTTAGTACGAAAAAAAATTAAAGAAACTTGTTTTCGCGATAAAGAATAAACGATTCTTAAAAGACGCTTTGCACCATTCATTGAACCGTTTAGAAAGAGAAAATTAAAATTTATTATTTATATACCAATAACGCAGCAGTAACATATTATTCTCTCATTTATCCTTAATACTGTTCCTAACAACATTGTATGTCGAGCAAGTAGAATATCGATAAAAGATCTGATATCTGTTAGTAGTAAATTCTATCTTTAAAGCTCTTAACTTTATAGTCATTTAGAATTAAACATTTATTACGAACGCGTGTGGTCGATTCAGCGCAAATCGCGATTAAAGTAAATGTGGTGCCGATGACAAAGCTTCGGAAAGAAATCAACAATTAGTGCCGCGAAGGATCGTTGCCGGACGAAACCTTTCTAAATTATTGAATCGCGTCACTGTTCGATTATGCTCGTTTGATTACGTAACGAAAATTGAGAGTGGTGGTAGAATTCGGCGGTTAACATTTAACAAACGACTGCCTCTGATATCGGATTCTCCGTGATGTGTATGGTCGCGGTAGGCCAGTCGATCTTCTTGCTGCAAACGTGATTCAGTCCTTCCAACGAAGCCAGTCTGTAATCGGCCATTTTTAACGGCGACAGCGGGGCCACTGTAAACGAAAATACCGGAAGATAGTATCTTCGATTTCGCTCAGTTAATTTTACCTCGCCCAAAGAGGCTATAACGCGCATATTATTACAATATTCGTTCGTTCGAATTTTGTTACGCAAACGTAGAAAATGACTCAACGAAGGATATAAATAAAAGAAAGCGCACATGCAAAGTAAAAAGAAACTCAAGGGTGTATTGTTAGTGGAATGTTGTGTGCGCATAGCGAGACGTTGTGGATTGACAAGGACTGTTTACTATTCTATATTGCCCAAGTGCGAGATTTTGTTCTATCTTTCAGTTATTTTCTTTTTTTCCGAAAAACAATTTTACAAAAAATATTCAGGGTATATATTATGGAATAAGTCGGAATGGATTCCGACCGGAATTATTTAATTATTCCCTATATTTCTATTGTGTGTTTTTTTTTAGGGAAAACGGAATAATTCCAATCGAAACTCCATTCTGACTTGTTCCACGATAGATATATCCAGACATGAGTGTGTGTTGTTGCAAAATGAGTTAATTTCTTTTTTATTTATGTAAAATGAATACTTCAATTTGGATCACCTGTATCAGAGTGTAGCGCAACAGGTCGATTTCTGTTAATATCGCAAGATAGTATCTTGCTATCGATTACACAGAACTATGGAACAGAAGAACTCAATCGGTAAAACCAATTTATCATAAAATATTTCACCGGGCATGTGATATAATTGATAATACTCATTGTTTGTCATAACATTTGTTCCTCTGAAATTCTTTATATATATAGTCGCACTTTTGTCGTTATAAAAATAATTTATGAATGTTCGTGAAATAAAATAAATATAGAAGGAATGTTACAGATGTAAAATAAGTATAGAAATAAAATAACGTCTACACTGATATATATGGAAAAATTTGATACGAGTTCGATTAGAAATTTTCATCATTTCTTGTTATCATCAGCATAGACAAGATCGATACGGTATTAGAACAGTTATCAGGATAATTAATTAAAGTTAATCTATTTCGAGAATCTTCGGGGTCCAGGATGGCCCAAGACATATAATTCTTTGTTAGTACCTTTCATACCTCCGAAAAAAGTTTGAATTCCGACTTACATAACATATAGACGTGGCCTAATTGACCAACTGCGCGCTCGACTCTCCTTGCGGCCTTCAATTCCTAATTACAATTACCTTCGGGTGTTGTCGGCTTCACGGGCTTCCGCGGGGATCTCACCACTAAAACGTATAAAAAATGAACACTCCTTAAAAATCATTGAACGGAACATTGTTATATGGCGCACTGAATTCGCAACTGCTATCTTTAAAGCATTTTTCGTGCGAAACATTGATAGGCCAATTGTTTTTAATAATTACGAGTGGAATATAGCAAAATAATAGTGCAACAATTGATTTGTTCAAAGTATTGCTGCAATACTGTGGTTGTTGTAATGCAGCAAAGGTTAATTTAGGCTGCTTTCCTTTTAGGAGACATAGTCGACGCAAACGTTATGGTATCTTTCTTATAATTCAATGAATAACAAAGATAAAACGAAACATGTACTGACTGTGTCACTTAAAAAGAAAGCCATCTTAATATGTCTATTGTCTTTTAACTCAAGTTCATAAATCGTAAATAATTTAACTAAATAATAAATTAATATATTTTTTCTTACAATCAATTTTTAGACATCAAGAAATTAAATTATTCGATTTTTCTAATCTCTCGTAAATTAATATACATCATTTTAAAATAAGAATAACTATACAGTCTGAGTTTAAATTTAAGTCGTTTTTAGACAACAGACACACAAATAGAATACTTATTAGTTTTAATTCTATAATACTATATCTTATATTACAAGCACATCGTCTTCAACGCAGATCGTAGCATTTGGAATTATCGGAAAAAAGGAAACAGCAAATAAGCCGAAACTAATTACGCTACTGTTCAGCTGAAATTGTTATAATATATACGTACCACTCGATCGATCCGAGACGCGTGGGAAATAAAGGCGCAAGTCGATGAACATGTATAATACTTTTTTTCTTATTTTGTCTCATTTTTCTTTTTCTCTAATATAGTTCAAAATATTAGTATGATGGCAAAATTCACAGACGAATTCAATGCAATCTTTTTTTAAAGTCACTTTTTATTTATCAGTCGAGCCAGTGGCTTTTTAACGATCATATAAGTACATGTTCGAACACGTATTTGAACCTCGGTGTAATCAGGTAACTTTCACTATTAATTAACACAGAGGTAAAGCAGTTTATTTGTCAAGTTCGTAGTACATTTAATTAGCATTGTCGTGATAATTGGAAACACACATTATTAACCCTGTTACACCCGAATTCAATTACGTTTAAGTATTTTGCGCCACTTGTACAACATGGAAATATTTGTATAATAACGTCAATTGCAACAACAGTTAACGACGATGAAAGAAATAACAGATTCTTGATTCTCAGCAATTTGACTGTCATTCGCAGTTGTTCGTTATATAAATTATTATAATTCCGTAGTAATTAGTAAAGAGGATCAAACTAAAGAGCGATACATTTCTGATACATAAGTCATTGTATGAAATTATATAATCAAGTCTTAAAATACATATACTATTTCGTATCGATTTGTGAGAAAGCATAGTGTTTTGTGATTAGTTTTTGTGATTAGGAAGCTAAACATAAATAAAATAATAAATCAGGTTTAATTAAAAGGAGCATTATTTAATTATTAAATTATGTGTAAATATATGTTTCTAATATTTTCATAAATATATGTAAGCACAATAGATTTTTAGCAGAAAGGTACACTCCATGACATATGGAATATGTGCGCAAAATATTATTGAACAAAGAAAATTTGATATTTCAAAATTCTAAAACCTTAACTTATAACAGCAGCTATTTTACACAATATATCTCGATTTAATATGTATTTATTTAGAGTAAACATATTGTTAGATATTGCAATGAATTTTTTCTAATATTTTCAAACGACTTGAGTAATCTTTAAGCAGGATTTCATCGTTTAAATATGATAATAAAATAAAAAATCATGATATTTTTATATATATATATATATAATGAGCAATTAATATCTGACATAGTCTACTCGTATAATATCTATCATTAAAGGAAGTACAGTCGGCTAAGGACACATTCATTCGAAGTATATTCATGTATGTAAAGTATTTTTTGCAATAGGCCAAACTTTAATCGTAACAGGGTGTAGCAGTCGGTAAAGTGAACCTAATGCTATAAATGACCGCAATCAAAATTTCTCTTTTATTTCGACACCTAGTCGTGCGAAAAATAATGTGATCACTTGCAAAGCCTTTGAAGTTTATTCTTTTTCTTGCGCAAATAATTATTTACAATCACCTGGCGAACAGATTGACCGCAATTTTTTTCTTTTGCTCCTTATTAAATGCATGTTATTAATTACAAAAAAATAGATTTTCTACGTTTATTTCTAGCGAAGCATCTTACGTCATTCTGACATAATTATTTTAGATGATTGGCAGTAATTACTGACATTGTACACTTCCGTTTGCAAGCGATCACGAGATACTCTCTTATGAAATTCGACGACGCATGCGCGTTTACTTATTACCAGTAAAGATTAATGAAAATTGTTGATTGCGTAATATGGTGATTAATTTCTCAAACGTGGTTCACGAAACGCTCACTTACCGTATCCTTCGCCTTGAAGAAATAATCGGAATGCCTCGCTTACTTTACCCGGTTGTTCTTCCAATACCATACCACAATCCGATATCTAGAAGAACCAACGTAATTGATCACTTTTTGAAATACATTTCGAAATAAAGTTTACTCTGACATATAAAAGTCTTGCTTATTATTATATTTTGAGATGTATAGTCATAATAGCACAATATATTATATCTGCCTTTAATGAGAGAGAGAGAGAGAGAGAAAGATATTTATCTTATTGGACGGTTGATATCATTGTAACATACAATACATTATATTAAATACTTATAGTATAAGCAACTATATACATATAAACACAATTTAATATAATTTAATATTTCCTAGAAAATATATTTAGAATATATTTAGAATTTCGCCTTTCATTTTTAAAGAAAAGTAATTATTTATTCATATTTTTATTAAATTTTCTTTTCTTTTCTGATTTATAACATATACCTTATAAGATATAAGATATTGTAGGATATTATTTATTTTAATATTACGCGCTTCACATAAAAAAGCTTACTTTCATCCAAGAACTGTTTGTCGGATCCAAACGTCCATTTAACGTTACGGTATCGTCGACATGAGGACTTAAAGCACCCGTGATGTTTATCACCGGCACACTAAGCGTCAATCCTTCCTTCTTGCGCGTTGGGTCCAATTCCCTTGTTATGTTCAAATCCGTGCGACGAACATAACTATCGATAAATAATGCGAGATTCGTTGGATTTACACGACGTTCAAAATAGTTCTTGTATACTTGAACCAGATCGTGATTCCGTTCTTCAGTCCCCTGCATAAAATTATATCAATTTAATTTTAATATATATCCTACAGATTAATTTCATAATTACTTAATATCTTTGAATTTATTTTATTATTTGTAAAATTGAATAATCAGTAAACATTTAGTAGAAAATGATTTTTTAAATTTCAATGTAATCTTTTTCTAAGCAGTATACTCTTTTCTAAGCATTAAGGATATTTATAACCAATAATTATCTTTCTAATCATAATAATAAAATTCTCTACAAAAATACTAGTTTATTTCTTGAAACGAAGGATTTCTTTAAATACTACTGTACTTAACAACTACTAGTATTATCACTTCTTACTATTGTATGAATGATTATTTACATGATTTACAACAGGCAATATAAATTTTAAATATT
This sequence comes from Mycetomoellerius zeteki, assembly GCF_001594055.1. Classification (NCBI taxonomy): domain Eukaryota; kingdom Metazoa; phylum Arthropoda; class Insecta; order Hymenoptera; family Formicidae; genus Mycetomoellerius; species Mycetomoellerius zeteki. The sequence goes on along the minus strand of NW_017257409.1, from coordinate 1,743,706 downwards.
GCTTCTATAATATAAATTACATTAAGTCATAAATTTGTCAAAGTACTAAAAATGTAAAGTTTGTTACGCTAATAAGAAAAACATATGCAAGTTGCACGCGACTTTATATCATCAAAAATAATCAATGCTTCTATCTTAGTTATTATATCTGCCGATCAAACAGTTTCGAAGCTCGGCAAACTCATCGTGCGTTTACGATCTGATTTCTTCATAAAACAATGAAACTATATAAAACTGTAATAATGAATATAAAACTATATAAAACTGAAATAATGATAACATTCATTTAGCTTTGTTTAAAAATTATATTTTCTAGTTTTTCCAAATAACAATATTGAAAATTTCATAATGACTCAAATACTGCAGCTAGCACAATGTGTATGTATGTGTAGATTTCATTATATTGTATATTATTTCATTAATTTTCAATCAATTTTTAATCACGTATCGTGTTACACGTAATTTTTTATTTTCTTTATGATATATCGCTCCTCAACAAAACTAAAGAAGTGATATGTTGAAAGTATGATATGTATATCGTAAAAAAATTATTTACGTAACATGATATGCTTAAAATAAAGCGCATTTTATTTCTGTGCATATTAATATCAATGCACGAATAAATTTTATTCTATTTTCTATAATTCAATTATCTTTTCTGTCAAAAATTATGAAAAATTTTTATGAAAAATTCAAACATGAATAAAACATCTTTTTACTATGTACATAAGTTATGAATATTTATTTTTTAAATCGATATTTGCTGTTACTTTTATATTTGTTTCTTCAAAGGTTAGAGGTCGTCTTTGAACGCAATAATCTTTACGTTGTATAACAAAGCAAGCTATCAGTGTGATCTCTAGTTTCCATGGAGATATTCTAACGAACCTTTGAAAGCTTAAACTTCGTCGTCGATAATTCATCTTGCGTTCGCGCATGAACGCTAACTCGGTTGACATTATTTTGCGCCTCATGTAAGCTCGCAGTTTATTAGCTTCATAGAGCATACCTAATCTTGTTCGGAATACGATTACCTCCCATAAAAGATGTTAGAGGACAGATAGAAGGTGTTTGCATTATCAGAATAATTAAATAATTTAATTAAGTTTTATTCTGGATAAAGTAAAGGGTGTATTTCAAATAATTATATAGATTAAAGCGTACTTTATAATTTAATTCATTACATTTACGTAGATTTTTGCAAAGAAATTTATTATATTAATTATCTAGATAACAAAATAATTTTATTATTTATATGTTTAACTCAGTCTCTTACTTTATATGCTATATCTTTTTTATTAATATTATATGTTGTTCCCGTTACAAAACATACAGTGTGACGCTGAAGAGTTGTGATGAAAAAATCTTTTATAGTGACATATGTATGAAAGTATATGTAATAGATTAAATTATAATATAAATTTCAATACAAAATCATATCTATATTTTTACTCATGATTCCTATATTTTTACTCATGATGTCTATATGAAAATATTGCAGAAATCGTAGTTGTGAATGTAAATATAAGTATTTACTGATAATGTATTAAATTTTCTCGATAGCAAATTGTAATTAATTTATTAAAAAATGATCTACTGCCTTTGTTAATTTTCTCTCCGTTATAACAAGTGATATCTTTCAAAATCATATTTTTACATTTTAGACAAAACTATTGTCTAATATACGCTGAGTCATATATCTCATTTATAAATTTAAATTTAAAATGTTGTGTACTTACCCTGCCAAAATGATGCCACATCAAATAGTCAAGAACACCCTGGGTCATGCCCTGCGATCTCAGATGGCGTACATTCAACTTTTGATAACCCCACTCGATCCATCCTGCCTGCGTGGATACGCAGTTTATCAGGCACAGTGCATTTACTTTCTCCGGATGGGCGAGTGCAAATCTTGCCAGTATATTGGCACCAGCCCCGACTCCGAAACCAATTACAGATTTTATGCCAAAGTGGCCAAGAACGAAGAGCAGCTGTTCGGCCAGCTCTTCCATGGACGGATAAGTAAAACTGAAACATATTATCAATTAGTTATCATTGTTTTATGAGACAAATGAATATTACATATATGACTATAAACGATAAGAGAATCGAAAACTGATATATTAGTGTTTATCAAAGTTTATACGGTCTTTAGTGGATTTGGCACGCGGACAAAACCAATTGATAGAACTTCCGCATGCAAATCTGCATTGCAGTTTAAATTATTCATTAACTTGATATTTAATTAAGAGAGAGAGAAGGAGAAAAAGAGAGAGAGAGAGAGAGACTTCGAAATATTTTTTTAATATAAGACTTAATGTTTAAGATCTCCATAATTAACATCTCCATAATTGTAACAAGAAGATATTTTTTCATAAAGAAGCTATGTATTTTGCGAATTATCTTCGTGTTTAGCTTCATTGTCAGAATACCAAACATTGTAGTTCACTTCATCAGGGCGAAAACAGCCTGAGTATGAGGTTGCTCGTCGTCCTGATTAAGCAAACTGTATTGCTTATGAAATGTTAGCATCCTAACGTTTCGTAAACATTACAGTTCGCTAATGGATGCAGACACGAAGATAATCCACGAAAAGCTTATTTTCTTCATAGAAAATACTGTGCAAGTTTCAAAAATATTAAAATAATTTTCTAATCCAAACATTAAGCTATTTAAGATTTACGATCCTTCAATTGACATTACAGAATAATTATTTATTTGTTGTAGTTTAAATTTTAGTAATCTTTATAATAAACTAATGTAAAACTTAATTTTATTTTTACGTAGCTCTATAATCTTATTTTACATATTAATACGTTTAATATTTTCATTTACTTATATAACTACAAACATAACAATAACATTATAAAAAAAATTTTATTATTATTTATAAAAATATGCATGTTTTAATTTTACCGGTTGTATCTTTACTCTATATAAAATGATAGATTAAACAGAGAAAAAGAAGAATTATGTAACAAAAAAAATCGATAAATTTGAATCCTTACAAATGCATAAGTGGCAATATTACAATAAAGTATAAGCGTTCATATGCATATATAAAGAATATATAAAGAATACGGCTTTTATTGAATGGCAAAATTTTTTTAGATTTATAAATAAATAATTTGTTTTTTATTCTTGCACTAGACCGCAAATAAATAATTTTTTTTTATTCTTGCACTAGACCGCACTAGAACTCTCTTTCTCGCTTTCAGTAAATATCAAACATATATATCTATCTCACTTTAAATTTCAAAAGTGTACCTACACTAATTCAGTCATATAAAACAGACTTAAGCCATCACTGGGATATATTAAACAGAAATTGTGATTGAGAAATTAATTAGGTTGCTGATTTATGCAAATTGACCTTCTACACGCTCCCGAAGTTTTGCCATTTAATTTGGAAACACCCTGTATATACACATATACACATACATATACATATATATAGAGGAGAAGGTGATATTATGGCGCCCCAGTTACATTTTACACAATAACTTTGTTAATAATCAATATTTAAGTTTAAGACTTGACAATTACATTTGTTAAAATGTTGTTGAATCGATTCTGGATTCAAAGTTACAAAATATTTATTACTTAGGATACTATTAACAAAAATGTGGCGACATTGCATAATGACTCGAAAAAACAAATGGGTGGTAATGTGGCCTTCCATAAAAATAGCCTTAAAATATTAGTTTTGTTTAGAAAACAGTATTTGATTACAAAATTAACAAAGTAAAACATTTTAAAATGTATGCAAATGAATGTATATACATTCACGTAATTTCTGCATATAAGCTACTCAGTACTAAAAATCTCAATACCAAAAATAATACACGTAATATAAACTATAGATCAACAGTAGAGCTACAATCGATTATCAAATAACTATTTTAATATGAAAATCTCAAAAATGAGGTCGTGAGTAATCAATATCCATAGAGAGCCATATTAGCAAAATGCCATATTGTTTAAATTTGCATAACTCAAAATATATACAGTCAAATAAAATTTTAAATAGCAAATAGCACACTTAAAAATATATATATTCATATGATAATAGCTCAAGTTTAAGAAAAATGAGGGGGGGGGGAAGTAGATGTAATTAAATGCTAAAGTGTACCTCAGAAAGGTTTCGAAATACTTGAAAGTAAAGATGCGTTATAATAAGTGCTGGCTATTGAGTATTGATAATATTAGCGTCATGGTGTAATAGCGAGCTACTGAACTAATAATTCCATAAGTAATCATTAGGATTCGCTATATAATAGCAGAGATATTAAGGGAGGCCATAATATATACACTGGTCATAATACCACCTTCTCGTCTACATATTTAAATGATTGAAGCTCAGAAATATCTATTTATTTAATTCATTAACTACTAATCAATTTATTCTTTCACAAACTTTAATATGATAAAAGATAAAGGGAACTAATACTTTAACAAATTTCAGTACAACAGTCAAAAGTTGCTTTATTTAAATGCTTATACCAATGCTTTATTTAAAAAAATTAATTAATAACTATATTTTTCTTTTATTCATTATTTATAAAATCGACTCACTCTTCGGGTAGTGTCGGTGAGCCTTCCTCTTGTCCGGGTGCGTTTACATGGTATACGCAAAAGTTTTCGAGGAGAACACGCATATCGATGTAATTAAAGAATGCCTGGAAGCTCGAGATGTCTATAAAAATAAATTGTGTATTAGAAACAATACTATAAAATATATATTTTATATCTTTTGTAAGAGTACAAATAATTAATTAAAAATTTTCATAACACGAGTAAATAGGATTGAAACATTGTATAGTTTTACATTTAAAACGTTTTAGATATAAGTTATACTCACAGTTAAGGCCTAGATCGTGATAAGTAAGGATAGCTGGTTTCGCTCGATTTCCTTGCACCGCTACTAGCAAACTTCCCTTGTCGGTCTCCACCCTTTCTTCCCGTACAGAGCTGTCATCTCTGGAGAGATATCGCAGAGCCGGAAATTGCAACTGAATGTTTTTTAGCTCGATGTCATCCATGCTATCGGACGGCATCGTGCTACGCATGAAAATTTAACAGTTAATTAACTTTGCGACCAAAAAGGTGAAGGTTTTCTATTAAATCATTAAATTGTAATAATAATTTTAATAAACGTATAAAACAATAGATATTATAATTCGAATTTTATAAAATATGAAGTGCATTTTTCTTTGAACATGTTATAAACATATTTATGAGATGTTCGTCAGTGAAACACAGTTGTAAACAAGTAACTATTTTTCTATGATTTATAACATACAGATATTGTCCATTCAAGTTATTACCTAGAATATTCTTATTGTTCTTTATAACAGATCGCAATACACGATATTTATGAGTCCGTTGTTGTAGAAAAAGATAACAGGAATAAAACATATAGTACTTTTTTTTGATAATTTCTGACGTAAGTCATTAAGTCTCTTGAATAATATCCGGTGCTTTTAATTTTGTTGATGAAAGAATTTATAAAAGATATATCATTTGTTCTCTGATGCTAATTATAGCGTTGGAGAAACTGTGTGATACGTTTCGCATATTAATTTCGTCCTTCTTAACGTTTATACTTATCTTATATAGAGAAAAATATTTCGAAAGATTCTTCCCATATTTATTAAAAATAGATCAATTTTCTGACACATTTAATAATAATTTTGTAATAAAACGATATACGAAAATATTAATTTTGTTTGGAATATAAAAAAATATTCACAAAACAGATAAAAAGTTTATCTGTGAAATATATGAAGTATAAAAAGTTTATCAATTTTTCATTTCGCTTTGAATTCATTTGGTTGATTGCTGCTATTTAAATCACGTCGACTATAATTCTTGAAAATGATGGCACAGTTATCTCGCGGAACACTATGCAAGATTCTTTTTCTCGTGCAATACTCAAAACCGTTTGTTAGTTTAGATGTTAAGCGACTTTTTTTATCGTATCGATCTATATGCCACGCCCAGTTGGTTAAAGTAAAGTTGAAGTAATTTTATAAAAGTGCTCTCTTTTAGTCATTTTATTAATAAGCATACATCACATATTTTGATTATTACAGATTATCATGGCAATCGAGTTTGTCGGATTCAAGTTAATTATTTCCGATTCAGCAGCTTGGAAAATTACAGAAAGTTTTTATTCGGCTGGCAAGCTAATTAAAAAGTAATTTTTGTTCAAACGATTTAAGCGCGAGTTGAAATTATCTTGCTATACATACAATTTATTTTTAAATTGTCGGTAATAGTAGGATTTGAAATAATGAGCTTTATAATACAGAATTCATAACATTAACGTTTATCAAATTATACATTACACGCTTAAATTATCATCCCGACAAATGTTTCAGTATATGATCTACAACTATTATAGTGGTTAGTAGATGATAATTATCAGCTAATCAGCACCATGATATGATATTGAGATTTAGTTAAAACAATTTGTTCGAAAAATTTGCTTCATCTTGCGTATATGTACCATATTACATATATTTTTATGCTGACTTTTTTCAAATATTGTTTGATTAAGCGTAATAAAAAAAACAATAATTGCTTAAGTTAATATCTCTCCAAAATTATCTAAAAATGAAAATTTTATGCTCTTTTTATTATGTCATTTTATTATTTAATAAAAGGTTTTTTTTATAATAATGTAAACATATTATAATATAATATATATTTAATAATATTATATTGTATATAATATAATTTGTGGTAATATATTAATAATCAATAAAATGTAAATTATATGTAATGTTGTGGATGTCAGCTTAAAGTTCGTGCGAATTTCGCTCGTAAATGTTTAGAATTAGTTCGGGATAAGCAATATCCCTATATTGTTCTAAACGTATAACAGCGGCAACCACTTTAATCGCCCGAAGAGTATTGACATCCAATTAATCGTGAATTCGCTTAATGCTCGAAAGACCTATTTCGGTCCCGAAGGATTCATGGCGCCAACCCAATTTCAGTAGGACAAATGTAAAATGTCAGGAACCTCGTTTGACCTTTTCACACAGTCATGCGCACGTACGTACGTTAGGAAGACAGGTAATTTTTTAAAAGGAACGTCATCGAAAATATTGCCGTGCGATCCCACAAGGGATGCACTATTTTACTTTTTTGAGTTGTTAATAGACCGATGTTTCTGGACTATTGATCGAAATTCCTTTGTTCTATATAATCAGCGTGAACGTAATATATTACATCATTTATCCAAAGTGTAGGAGGTGCGTTTTTACGCGTCGCTTCTCCACGTGCCGACCTGAACACGAGCGACCCGCCACAACATTCGCGCGCGTTATTAAATTCCTTAGTTAATCGCTGTCTATGAGATAGTTTGAACGCGCGTGTTTACGTACAGTGGCACTTGAACCGATGCCGTAGTTAAATTATTTTCTGAGTCAGTATTGCGTTGCGGCAATTTATCATTAACATCATGAGTTTGCATTCAATTCTAAGATTTAGTTTTAATTTATTTATATTATAAGAGTGAAGAAGGACGGTAAGAGAACAATTAAAGGAAGATCTTAAAGGAATGTTAATATATATGTATGTACAATTGTATATATATCAACAAGTAAAACAGAAGAAAAACACAATTTTCTTTTATTCATTATATTATCATATATAACGTTAAACGAAAAGTTACATAAACATATTTGTAAATTATAGGATATTAATTATGTGATTACTAATATTAATAATCATAAGAGATTGTATATATATCAATAATGACATAATTAAAATATTCTGTAAGTTAATAAATATATTTGTATATCTAATATTTTATATACCTTTTTGTTAAGACAATATAATGAATAAAAAGAAATTAAGTTTTTTTCTACTTTCTATTTTAGTTTTTAATAAATACGAAGTGTAAAATAACAGTAAAAGGATATTGGCTTGTTTCCACGAATAGTTATAAAGTAAACGAATAGTTATAAAGTAAAAGCAATTGCTTCTACGGATTTACGACGCGTTTCGCAGACGGCGTCGCAATGACTGGCGTTGGAGATCGATAAAAACGAACGTGTCATCACAAATGCATTATGAAATCGTTTGGAAAGCTCTACGGAGCTCTCTATTGACAGAGATTTCGATTTGAATTGACTTCCAATTATTGAAATGATGAACGATATTATGGTAGTTTCCATAAAGTCGATTTCACTTCAAAATAATGCGCTCAATGCGTAATATAACATTTCAGAATAAGCGAAGTATAAAACGGAAATATACCTATAGAAAGTTTAAAATTATTGAAGCAATAATAAAAATTAAATGTTTCTATATAAACCTGTAATTCTTTTTATTTTAAATACCCCGAAAAAAGATTAAACAAATATACTCAAATCCAAGACCACACACAATCTTCGATCTTCTTTTTTTAGCATTAATAGTTTATATTTTATTCATCAATTAGATATTAGATTTTAATTCGTAATACATCAAAAATTGTAAGAATGTCATTGTAAGTATAATAAGGCTTAAAATATGTATAAGCAATCCGTCACCATAATAGAAAATTTTCTTATATTCCTATATGAATACGTTAACCTTCCGGTAGCATTGTATTTCAATTTAATCTATGCAAAAATTCATAAATTGGAAAATCTATAAAGAGTAGACACAAAAGAATAGAATACAAATTATGTCAAGCTCTACTTTGAGATAAATAATCACAAATCACGATTTCTCAACGTTATTCAATATTAACCATTGTTTTCTGCTAACTTTTTTGCTACATCGAATAGAAGGAACATTGTTATTTGAATAATAAGAATATTTAAATAATAAGTAGAAACACAATGTTGATTACAAAATCTGCCGAAATAAAGTTTGTTAGATAAATAAGGGATAAATATATATATATATATAGACAAATAAATAAAATTTGGTCGAGGTTATATTTTATTAGCATATATAAATAAAAATCCATTAAAAATATGAATACGTACTGCTCTTTCTCATCGTATTTTGTCGAAGGTTTATAAACATCGGACATTGCAAAGAAATTTTGTTTTTCTATTTACGGAATTGGATGTATTCCCTTTTGTATTTCTTTAGACAGCCTGAATTAAATCAATGCACCACTTGAAAATCAGAAAGCTATTTCGCGAATGAAAATAAAGTTGTGCTTGATCGTCTGGAAATACTGCGTTAAATGTAATCTAGATAATTTATAAAGAATATAAATATGTATAAACATCAAAAGAAGAGGCAGAAAACAAAATTACGATGGAAAATATAATAATAGGTTAAAACTGTTGACATATAATTGTTGATATGTAAAGTAAATAACATAAATAAATAGCGAATCTTTTACACGATCTTAGATTTTTTCGTATGAATTTATTTATCAATTCTTCAAACTGCACGCCTTACAACGAAAAGTATAGTTATATGATATAGAAGAAACATTTAAGTTTAAAGGACTACGAGACGAAAATTTTTTACTTTCGTAAAAATTGGATTTTAAATGTTACAAAAAGTGAACAACGTGTAGCGTCATCAGCAAAATTTGTTATATTTTAGATCTGTAATTATTGTAAATAAATCTTTACTTGAAAGAGGAATATGATATCCTCCCTCTAGTCATTTCGGAACAAAACATTGATTTTGTTTGACATGACATTTAATCGCGAAATATTACAGGATTCTTGAAACAAAAAGTTATTTTGTGTATACATGTTTAAAGTAAAAATGTTTGCTATTACATTTTTATTATAAAAGCTAATTATTTTAAAATATAAATCTTTTAAATTTTTTAATGCTAATTTAACAATATTAAAAATTTTATGGTATAAAAATACGTAACCTCTTTACATATTTTGTTTTACTCAACTTCTTTAATTAATGTTAATTTTCTTAAATATCGTACAAATAAAGTTTCACATTTTTTTCTTATTAATCTTAGGCTGCCGGTATTTTTTCGTTAAAATAGTGATTTTTTTTTCTCGAAAATTTTTTTATGTAAGTAATATAGGTATACATGGCGCAGAATATCGAGATTTGGGCAGAGCCACAAAAGTGGCTTTCCCGGCAGGGAACGTACGATCAAATAAAAAAATTTTTATTTTCTAAAAAATAATGTATTTGAGAGTTTTTGGTATCGCTGATACCAAAATCCAATTCTGAGCATAGATTTATGAAATCTCAAGCTTTAAACGTAATATTGACAACATAAATGAATATAAACGTATAGACTCATGCAGAGAACTTTCCTTTAGCATTACTCAGAGCTAATGAGATGGACGTAGAAAGTTTAATTCTTTCTTGATTTTTCTTTTTTGGTTTTTTAAATTTATTTTTTGTATTTTTTTTACTTTTTCTTGTTTTATAATTTTTTTTACTTTCTTATAATATTTTTCTTACAGTATTTTAACCCACACTCTTAAGAACCACAAAAGTGGTTTTCCCGGTAGTCTAAAGGTTAAATAATATTTATTATTTATTTAAATTATTAATATACATTTTTAATGTATTTTTTACCTCAAATAAAAGTTGAAAAAAAAAGTTCGTTTTTTCGTTGCATATATAAATCATTACGGTTCTTATCTATCAGAAAGTATTGCTCTTTTTTTTAAAGCACTGACATTTTGGTTTTTGTTTTTAAAATCAGGAATTCTATTCTTCCTTTTTATATTGCTTTTTTTCTCGACTTACGTTGCAATGCGAATCATGTTTGTGTTTATGAGCTACTTCGCTTTATATGCCATGAAGTTTATCACATACTTTTGTCATACTTATGAGAAGGTTCTATAATTTTATCATTCTTTGCTGACAAGAAGATACATTATCACATTTCCACGTACATAACAAGTGCGCTCCTATAATTAGTAAAATAATATTTTTTTTATTTTCTATATTATAGTAAGTCATTTATACATTTAAAATTCCATTCACGCGAAAATTGTTTAAAAAATTTTTAATTTACTAATATGACGTTTCATTTACTTTTAAGTTTATGAATAGTTTAGTTTAATCGCAAAAATGTAATGTGCGTTGTAAGAAACTCTTTGATAGAATCGGCAAATATTAAAGCAAACTATTAAAATATTTACTAGTGAGAGAAGGAATTTCTAGATATTCTAGATGTTGAAATTTATAAAAGCGCTTGACATTTTAATTATAAGCTTTGAAACAATGCGCTCTCTGTTGTTATTGTGTACCTATTAATTAATTTTATCATTATGTTCGTATGTTTCATAATTTATTTTAATTAATAAAAACTTTCTTTCCTCTCGGTGAAAAATAGACGTAGGAAACTTCAGTTTCTCATTTCTAACAAAGCTCACTGGATGATTTTATTTCATGTTCTGTAATAATAATGCGTAAAGAGTAAAATAATAATAATGCTTATATAACGAGTTATCACAACGACATAGAAATTCGCCATTAATGGTATCAGATGCCGTTTGAATTTCCAAGTACAGTTAATTTGCGTGCATGAGAGGTTTCCCGTATCTCCGGCACGTCACTCAACTGCTTCCGGCCAGAGTTAAGTCTGACCCTGTTCTTCTTCCTACTCTATCGTATAATTAAAGTATAATGCCTTATGTATATTAATGTATTTAATATTAATGTAATTAATATTATTAATATTATTATTAATATAATAATAGTATGTAAAGTTAGAATCTTTTTAATAAGAATTTATTTTAGTAAACTATACAGCCGAGCAACAATTACATGAACGCATCAAGTGATACTACTCGCGTTTGTACAAAATGTTATATAAAATAGAAAAAATTGTTTTCTTACAAAGTTTGTATACTGAATAAAGTAGCGCAGTTTTCAATGAATAATTTATAAAAAAATGTTTTATGTTATTATAGTTTACTATATTAATATATTGATTGTGATGGTAATTTAACACGAATTTGTGTTGAACATAATATATATATATATGTATAACAATATTTACTTATATTACTTACTAATAATTTTTATTATAATTATATATTTTTAATAATAATAAAAAAAAGTTCAATGAAATACGAAGATCTCATTTTTTATGTTTATTATAAATAAGTCATGACTTTCGGAAAGTATTATGTACTATCATTATATATAAAATACATATGTGATTAGAATGTATAATTAAATTTAATTAAATCATGTTTTACGAAATACACATAAATTTTATGAAAGACACTACATGTGTTTTATAATTTTTTAACATAAATTGATTTAATTAAATTAAAATTGAAAAAGATATTTTTTATTATTTATACAAAATAAAAAATTGTATTAGAATGTTATATGTTATAAGTTACCAGAATTATAGTGATGATTAAATAAGACATTGTATTATAAATTAGTTTTATAATATAAAACTAAAAAAATTTTGGACAAGTAACTCTTAAAGTAAGAGTTTCTTACAACTTTTCTTATAATTTTTTATGAAATTGAATCCGAATCTGTAAGTGAAAATGTTTTTAAAAAAATGAGGAAAAAAAATGGAAAAAATGAAAATTGAAATTTCTCAAAAACGCAATTTAACTGTCTTTGAAAATTCGTAAATAATAACTCAACATGCTGGAGACTTTGAGAAAGATTTACATCACTTTGATTTGTAAAAGAGATTTATTTATTTATAATATATAAAAAAATTATTATATATATTAACTATAGAAATTTCAATAATATTAGTAATCTATAGGAGGAGTAAATCATACTTTATAAAATTATACTTTTGTCATACATTTGTCAAAGAAAATTGAACAAACCAAAGCAGATATCTCGAACTGAGAAATTGTACTATATATCTATAGAATTCGCGGGACAAAGGACTGATCCTGGTTTTAAACTGAGATCCTACTTTCGAGTTTCTAGGAATAGCTCACGTTGAATGGTTGAATATTCGACTGACTTGTTGAAAGCACTCACCCAGATGAAAAAAGAGCAATGAAATATCTCTGAAAGTTGGATTTTGTTCTTACATTTTACGACTTTAAAACGTAAAAAAAATCCGTCACATTTAAATTAATCGCGAAATAATGAAGCAAGCGTAAAATGTGAATCGAAGAATATACAATAACTTATCAAATATATAAAGCTGTTGGCAAAATAAAATTGGATATAAATTTTAAAGTGAAATAAGAAATAAAAATTAATAAGTATAACAATATATACAGTTGAATTCTTTCGTTTTAATTTATTATATATATATATATATAATTTTAAATTATTTTTATCATCTTTTTTTTACATTTTACTTAACTTCCTTCTGCATTATATAATGGTCAGTTATTTTTCTTCTTATTGAAAGACTGACTGCGTTTGGACCTTCACCCTTCATTCTATCTTTATAATTTATTACACGCGGAAGGAAGATAGAATAAAGCTTATTGCGCGTAATCGTCTAAACCAAACGTAGCCAGGTCTGTTCTTTATCGATAAACTCTCTGAACTGATGCACGCTGGTGCAATAAGTTAAAACGAAACAAATATAGATTGTTTCACTTCAGTTTATTGTATCGTGTGCACTAGTTGGTAGTGCAAAGAGTTCTTCGGTAAAGAATGAACCTAGTGTGTTATATCACTTGAAACGTTTGAATTGTTTCTGTATCCTTATTATCAAGCTTACGTTTAAAAAATGACTAATTTATCTAGTTGTTAATATTATAAAGATTTTTGCAAATTGTAAATTTTTTTATATTCACTAAAAGTCTGTTTTCTGTCTAACTTTTTTTTAAACATAGTTAAGAAAATTTTATAACAATTTTTATCCAATTAAAGTAAGCTTTTATAATTACTTAATTAATTTAAAATTATACATGTATTTGCTTGGCAAAGTTGAAAATAAATCTCGACGTAAAATTTTTAAGAAATAATAAATAACATTAATACGATATTATTAAAAGTGACGAATCAACTACAATCTATAACCGAGTAACATCATAAAAGAGCACTAGATATGTCGCTACGTGATATTCCGCTACCCTTTTTATCGATCGATTGACCGAAGTACGCAGATAGATTTTTTCTGATTGCAATTGCTTGTTGTAAGACGAAGCCTCACGATAAAGATCAACTTACTGTCTTCCACTCTACCGATCCGTTGTGAGCCAAGGCAAGCAAATAAATCTCTATTTACCGCAAACACAAGCATAATACAGAACACGCTGTAAACAGAGCCGTATTCAAGCACCGACTATTTCAGCTACACAGACGTCTAGCAAGGAATGAACTAACTATTATTAATAACATTCGTACGCGTTTTTAATTAAAAATCACCCTTCGCAATCTACAATAGTATCTTAGTAGATATTGTACTTATATATACACACATACACACACACACACACACACACACACACACACACACACACACACATATATATATACATATATAGGTAGTATTTTAGATTGCTGCATGTCTATACAAATAATTTTCAAATTAACTTCTACATGTTAATGCTCTAGCTAAATTACATTAATTATTCATTCCATGCATCACTTGTAGTGAAAAATTCGATCTATTTACCTTTAATCTTCAGTCTCATATATAAAATGCTGCCGTTTAATTTCTATCAATCTCTATATATCTATGTAAATATGTGTATATGTGTACATTAAGATAATTTGTATTAAAAGATTAGAATAGAAAATAAAAACTTGCGGAGCGCACACGAATATCAACTGATATGTCATCTTTATTAGAAAGTAAAGCTCTTTTAAATGTATACCAAAGGATCGAAATGGAACTGGCGTAATGTTAAGTTATGTCGAGTGAATTTCTAGCGAAAGTAGAGCAAACACTGACATGTACGATGTATGCGGTCATATCATAAGGGATTGTTACATTTCGACCTTCTGTCAGAATAATTTATTATTGTCTTAAGTAATTGATAATACATACGTTGAATCAATATAAGTTGAAATTAATTTTCAGTAAAAGAAAAACAAAATTAATGTCGAAAAATGTGACAATTAACAAAGACTTTTTATTAAATTGACAAAGAATTTTATCAGTGACTCAGATTGTGCCTCGATCGATATTTGTCGGCTTTCTTCATGACGTAAAAAAAGCAGTGACCTATTAAGTATTAAAGAGAAATTTACACGCTTCATCTTATGTCTATATAAGATGGAGCTTGTAAATTGTGAAACCGGCTTGTGCAAGAAAAAAAATTATGCAAAATGAATTATATTTAATTACAAGTAGGTTTTTAAATTTTCCATAAATGCATATATATTTTCTTTTAAAACTTTTTACGCTCATTTTTATGTAAATATTGTTATCAGTAATCATTATGAGCGATATGGGACAATTTTTTTATAAAAATATTTTTAACAATATTATTATATTATAGTATAAAATTTATTAAGGTTACGCATGTTAGTGAGAATATTTAAATTAACATGACACACACACCTAGAAATGTAAAAACATAAGACTTGCAATATATATATTTTGATCAATAAAAACATATTGGATTTTAAAAGTAGACTAAAAAGTTATATTTTAAAATTTTCAAATGGGATTGATCAGAGTTATATATGTCGAACCTTTTCACAGATAATTGTTTTGATTATGTAGTAAATGAATAAAATTAATCTTTCTTTGATTTGTTAAATTTATAATAAAATTAAATTTATATCATAAAGTATTATTTTGTTAGAAAACACATTTATATATAACAATATTTTTAAATACTATTTATTACAAAAAAATTGTACATTTTAAAAAAAAATCCACGTACACGCGTACATTATATACTCGAAAAGATTTAAACAGACCGTATCAATGCAACTAAAGGTATTCTCGTTTTTGTTTTTCTAAAAGTGTCTTGTTTGCGCACTTAAGATTAAAATAGATGGGACACGTAAACCTTTAAGAATGATTGTTTTTGATGCGACGTTACACATGACATCACTGAACAATAGAGCGTCCGTATCATGATCCGATCTTAATAGTAATTAATTAATCTTAATTTCGGCGTTAATTACTTTGTTATGAGAACCTGTCGAGAGAAGCATAGGGTTTCGTCCTTTCTCCCAAAATATAGAGCGTCTTTGCTCGAAGACTAATATGAAAGAGGAGAAGTCGGCGGAGAATTACGTCGTTAACCTCAGAGAGCTCCTAAGCTGGCTGTTGCGTGGAACATGCTACTAAACTTCCTCCAATTTGTTCATTTAATACATTGACACATTTTCAAATAAGATTTTCCTATAATTTCAAACGTTAGCATCAATGTTATCATTTACGTTATAATATTATAGTTTGCATTATAATTGGTTTGTTATAAACATTTTATAATAATGCAAAATAGAAAATTTTTTATGATATTAAGCTAGTTGAAAATTAATGCGTTCGAATTTAAATGCACATTAAAATAAATTCGAGGAAGAAATACATTTAAATAAAAGGAACAGCGACATTTATTTGAGTTTGTCATTTAATATTTCTATGTATGTTAATTCTTTTTTTAAAAGCATTTCTATTATTATATTATTATATATTTATACACTGAGAAAAGAAATTGCAATTAGCATAATTGAACTACAATTTATAGTCATTTATATAATTTTTTGATGAAATTATGAATATAATTATTATTACACTGACATTATATCAGTAATAACTATAACAGTGAAGCTTTTAACCGTAATTATTTTGCTTCGCAATTGTAGTCCGTAAATATCAAACACTTTTCTTTTAGTGTAAGTTAATATTTATACATCGGTTGAATATCTTATATATACATATATGTTTTAAACGATAAAAACTATGAAAAAATGCTTTGATTATATATGCCAACGTGCAGAAATGTAATTAGCGATAATGGAATGCGTTAGCCAAGACTCACATTTAATGTCTCATTGAGTTCTGTGATTGGCCAACTCCGCCTACGTTAATTGTTTGAAGCAATTATGTGACGGAAGTGTTATTGACTGTTCTGTAGTTTGTTTTATTTCCATTATATCCGATAGAAATCGTTAAAACTTATAAATTTGCTATCTGATGTTATAATATTTTAAGACTATGTGTGTGAAATGATTATTATTATTTAATAGCGTTAACTCCATTAGCTTTGTCACTTCTTTAATAAGAATATAAATGAGTAGAAGCTAGAGCCTCATAGAAAGAAAACTTGGTTTAACTTGTAAAGTAACAACTTCTTGTCGAGTTCTATTGTGATGAAACAAGTACAGGATTCATAATTTAAAGAAACATTTTCAAAATTTGATAATCCTATATAACCTAAAGCGAAACTTGATCTCAACTTTACATTTACATTCAAATCAGGAAGCCATCAAGAGTGACACGACTTTATAAGAATCATGAAGTAGTTCGATTAATAGCTTAAACATCGAAAGTTTAGAAACTTCCATTAAACTGCCTTAAATAATTAAACTTCATTGCTAAACTTCAATATAGGTCACCGTTCTAAATAGCAGCTGGATGTCATATTAAATCACGCTGTTAAACCAATATCGTATAATAGAAGAACAATATATGACTACTACGTCGCACATTATACTGCGGCTTTGTTTCTTGCCAGCTTAGTATAATATATCGTGTCGTTTCTTCTATGTAATGTCCAGTTCAATTTTCCTGGTAAAATCCATCTTCAATTGTTGTGCTTTTACAACTGCTTATACATATATATATGTACAGTTTAATCAATTGTAAATCTCACATGTATGTTTGCTGATGACCTTTACAAATAATTACACAGTTGTGCTACTAAAAGGCGCGTACATAACGCCGCATTTTAATAATACGAATTACGATGTGGTCAGCATTGCGCGCACATTGAGATCAATGTCAATTGTAGTTGAAATGGTAGTTGAAAAACTCTAACGAATATTCGCAATGACCGTTCCATTGCAATATTGAGTCATCGTAATATTTCAAAACACATATTGTGTATACTACGTTCTAAATCATCTTTTTGCAAATAATCATCAAATGTCAGATTTCGTATTTTGAATATTGTAAGCAGAAAATGAATATGTTTAAATTAGTTTCTCTATTAGAGTCTTTATCATATCTTTATCATATCTTTTTTCGAAATTATGTTATAATTTAAAAATATTTATCGCACTAAATGGTATGTGAATATAATAATGATTCTGTGCTTTTTATCATGCTACAGATTTCTGTAGCAATGAATGAATGCTTCTTCTACTTGTTTCGTGTTAAATAAGTCAAATTTTGTGCAGTTAGAATAAAACTCAGAATAGATAAATATAAACAAAATGATATAAAAGTGTCACTTAGGGTAACTCCGGTATATACGCCGCACCTATCAAAAATTTAATTTATCAAATATTATTTACTATGTTTAAGATAAACGAACTATATCAGTAAAAACTTTGTACTGTCTACTACTATGAAAAAAATATTAGAAATCCGAAATATATATATATTTATTTATTTTTCGTATTAAAAAATGCACTTTTTGAAACCCTTGCATTTTTGCCGTATATCCCATAAGGGTGGGATATACAGCTACTCATAAGGGGAGGGGGGGGGTATGTACGGCTCATGAAAAATTTATAAATAATGCATATAAATAAGACGTAAAATAACACAATAACTTATAAAAGCGTTTAAAGTTTTATTAAGAAATAAGAATGATAAATATGTAAATGAAATAATAGATAATAATTACAATCTTCCTATATATATTACAAGCATTATGACATGAGGTATATGTTTCATGTAATGCGTTTATTGCATTTAAAGAGTGCACTGAATTCAATCTGCGCTTTGTATGCTTTGGGCATAAATCCCGCCCGCTAAAAATGTCGTATATCCCAAACAGGTAGGATATACAAGACAAACTAAGCAAAGAATACGAAAGCACTTGTATTTTGCTATACAACATGCTTTACTATTCCTCTACACTTATGTATCACGAAATAACTATTGAGTCTTTTATACGCCCTACACTCTAAATCTGTAGCAATGAAAATTTTACTGCTAACAAAGGTGAGTAGCAAAGTCATTGCTTTAGTACGGATTTTCACTGTTTTGAAGTTAATCTGTCTACTCGTACATAAAGGAGTGGACTATTTCATTCGATCAATCGAAGTAGTCTAAGCATTAGTTGATAATTGCAATGCAAGATGCATTGAATTATTGAATGTTACTGCAAGGAGTGAATTTAGCGACATAGCGCACCACTTGATATGAATGTTACGGACGAGATACGTTTTCAATGTAATAATAGAAGACAAATTGATATATTTTACGTGATTGTGCGTAATGAATTCAAACATTTTGTCACAGAAAAGAATAACTTATTTAAACAAATTTTAAAGGTATATATATTATAATATATACCTTTAAAATAAATACTTATTTATTTTTTTTTTGTTCTGCTCAAAATCTGTCTCCGTAGGTTTTGCTATCTGGGTTTGAAATGACATTATTCTGTCATTATTCTAACCTCCAAATTCATCCTTTTTGGAGTAAATTTTTTACTCCAATTATTGTGTGTGAATGGATTTTCTATTCCCATCTTACAGTAAGATTCACTCGCAGTAGCACTGGCTCAGTTGCCATTAACGCCTGAAATGAAATTTCAATTCAATGCAGTGAAATTTCATTGCTACAGATTTAGAGTGTACAGTAATCATTTTATGTAGATTATAATTTATGATTGCGCTAATTATTATAGTGACAAATCGATTCAACTCATAATAATTTCATTAATATTAACAGTAAGAAGCTAAAATTATAACTCAATACTAATATAACATAAAGGCATGTAACAGAAAAGTTGTGGAAAAATTACCCCCACTCCTTCTATTTCTTCTGACTTCTGCGGCGTAAATTCCAGCGCGGTGTATTTGCCGGAGTTACTTTATACTCTCGTTGCGTCGGCAAGTTAATGTAATCTATCTACTATCCTATCAGTCCTACTACGCAACTATGCATCTACGCATCAGCATAAATTGCAGCTACGGTTGCGATACGCGTTAAAAGAGGGATTTGAATAATAATATTAATAACGCGACAGTCTATTAATTTTTCTCTCTTACCAAAACTTACCCCAATAGAGCAGATTCCTCGGCAGTGGCTGCTGTCGGCATCCTGTTTCTCTCCCTAGAACAAAATGGCGGCGAATAATCACACACGCCTAGCCCTAGCGGCAAGTCACGCCTCTAATCCCGTTACAACACATAAATATTTTACAACATAAAAAGCTATTGGCAATAAGCAAACAACAATATCATATTTGTGGCAATTTGCGGTAAGTTCCTTTGACCAGCATTCTATTTTGATCGTTAAGACCAGCTTCTCTTTGTTCTACGGTATGATTTCCGGCATTTAACACACTACCAATTTGAATGTAAAATTACCATTTAAAATTATCATTTTCTACGGGCAATTAAACCGGGCCGGACAACTTCATGCTCGAATGCGTATTTGAATAAACAAACTTTAAACGAAGTCGGGCTAAACTTCAGATTAAAGAATATCATTCCAATTATAAGTCAAAATTAATAACCACGATTAATAAATAATACCTATAATATTTTCTTTCAATATAATATTTCAATATTTCATACTGAATTTTTTAACTAAAATATTTCAATGTGTGTTTTGTGTATCTATAAGTTATTGTATTATTTTTTTATTTTTATGACAATACATTTAAGATACAATTATGTATTAAGTAACTAATATTTTGTATCTTTATATACATTTAAATTGCTTATAAAAATATTTTATTGAACATATATAAATTAAATTGTTATCCAAATAAATAAAACTGAATATAAAAAAATATACATAAAAAATACGTTTTTTAAAATTATACTAATAATATTATACTGCAAAATTTGTAAATAACTTAATCATGTAGAAATTAAACAATTACAATATAAATATACGATAAGAATACGAAGTTAAAGTTAAAGTTTGAAGTGAAAATTCTATTGTAAAGATGATAATATCAATTTATAATTATTGGATTTTTAAATTAACTCAAATAATTACAAACTTCCATGGTTATTTGACGACAAGAGAAGCCGATTCCGCAACACACGCGCTTCCGTCGCGCGCCGCGAAGCGATACGAATGGTCACAACTCGAGCGTTGCAAGGACAAAGGAAGACGGTCACTCGCGTGCATGTAACAGAAAGAGTGATAACAACAGTATAACAATAAACCAAGCGATGATGATTACAGTGATTGCACTCACGCGTAGATAAAAGGATGTGAGAAGCTGGTGCTGTCGATGCATGCGTGCGAAGCTCAAAGCGTGAGGGAAATGAAAACGATTCCTTCAGGTGCTATAGACGTGACTTACCTTTAGTTCTCTTGTTTTTTTACGTGAGTTGATTAACAGCACCATTAATGTCCGATCTTGAAGTTTGTCTGTACTTACTAATCTACTAATTTAAAAGTGCAAGAACGAGGTGTTGGTTTGTCCAACTTGTTTACACATCAAATAAATATATGTACTTTAAGTAAAATATTTTACAAAGTGTTTCTCACAAAGTCATCTCTAGTATTTAATTTCGTTGCATCGATTAAACTAAGTTTTCGTGAATACCTCTGTATTTTTTAAGCATTATTTATTAAAAAATTTTGAAATGTATGAAATGTGTATTTGAAATGTGCATTGATTTTAAAAAAGACAAATCGTATATAATTATAATAGACATCGCTAAAGCTGCCGGGCATTGTATAGCATGCACGCAAAAATTATAGAAGTCCTTCTGTCATATCCCGAATTACACCATAATTAATTTAGCTTTCAAAGATGTTTAGTTTTGACAGATATGCACTGAGTACCTTTTAGGCATTATCAAAGCAAAGATCAATGTTAATAATATTAAAGATAGATTATAAGCGCTGATATAGCTACATGACATTGATGAATAGTATTTTCTGCTTTTTTGGGCGAAAATATTTTTTGCGATTATTTTTCGACACAGTTGATGCTTTTATTGCTAAAGGCGATTATTGTTATATAAATTTCTACAGTGCTTTTATAAAAAGTTGTTTACTAAAAACAAACACGTTACTTTATTAAATATAACTGCACAAACGTCCAAATATCATAGAGAATATATAAACTTATATTAAAGAATTATATATATATATATATATAAAACTTGAAAAATATATAGGAATAAAAGAAAAAAATTATTATAAAGGTACATTTTGAAATATATATTACTTTCATGTGTGTAAGATTATATGTCTCAAAAGATTGCAATTGTGAAAATAGAAGTAGGAAATCATCTTGAAGTAAAACTGTAGATCCTATTCTAAAAGGTTAATGTTCTGGAATAATGGAAATAATATGACCTTATTTTTCAAGTGAGTAACGATTCGAGCAAGCTACATTTTGCACATTTATAGAAGACATATACGTTGGAGCCATCGTAAAACTGTAATTTGATATTATTTTTTATTCATGAAATTTTAAGAGTCTTTAAGATGTCTTTATTTTCATTAGAATTTTCGTACTATATTGTCTTACTTTTCATTACATTTATTACATAGAGCATATGTAGTATTTTGTAAAATATTATTACTTTTGTTAAAGTATCCACATGTGTTACTCAATAATTTAAGTAATTATTTTTGATACATCTCTTTTGTTTTGGTTTAAAAAAAAAATCTATTATAACAAAGATATTTCCCGCTCGCCTGTAGCCGTGCAACCAAAGTTATAAAATTGTGTCAATAAAGCTACGATCGATCTTATGAAATTTGTTCACCATAATAGTTAACAATAAAAGCACTATAACCCATGCTTCGATGTCTTCGACCTCGAAATGCTCGTCGCTCACAAACTCTTTAACGACTCTGCACTAACTGTTAAGTTGCTTATTACATCAGCTTTGTCTTTGAGCTCAGTATTGCAGTGTTTATTATACATTAGCGTGAACTAGATAAATTTTCTTTATATTGTTTGAAATAATTTTTGAGCGTATCATAATGCATTTTTTAATTCATAAAATTGCGATGTCTTTTCGACGGATAATAGAAGTAGATTAGCTACAAAAAATATGTGCAATGTCAGTGTAGCAAATGCAATTTTGAAATAAAAATTAATATAATTACGCAATTCACAATTTGTAATATATAGAACAATATTAAATAAAGAATTACTGATGATTGTACTGTAATTTTTTAAATTGTTTAATGGAAAGTTGCTTAATATTTATTATGTTTCTAGTTTTCACTTTTATTTTTTATCATTTATCAATAACTTCTAATTTGTTTCATAATATCTATAATATAATCCATTAAAACGTTATGAAATAATTTTTAATTATAGTAAAAATTATATTTTATATATCAGATTAATTGTAAAGGTTAATGATATAATAAAATAGTTCAAGCAAATATGTTAAGTTTACAAATTAGTTTTTATTTCAAGAAGTGTAGATACATAAAATATAAAAAAATGTACATTTTATTTTTATTTAAAGAATAAAGTGCCCAACTTTTTGTTTTAAAAGTACTTGTAAATCATGGAATTATATATACTCCTTACAAATTTTGTATATAGATAAATATGTAGAAACAGTATTAAACAAGTACAGTTAATCAACGAATACAGCCTTTGGGTTAATGTATAATATATACCTACTATAACCGCGATAAAAAGAGTCGTAGTGGATTATCAATACTTGAAAAAGCGACGAGAAGGTTTAGAGGTCGAAAAACAGTAAAACGATGTATCCGCGACTGTACCTCTATCTGTCGATCCCGTACCCGGAAAATGTCTTTTAAAGCATTACCTTGGGACGATCGAGGCGCTTTCGCGACGATCCTCGATCAGCGGGTCCTTTTTTCGCATTTCAGTCTTCGGTGAGGTGAAGCTAAAAGCCTTCTTCACGGATTCGAGAACGCTCTGGCCAGTAGTCTGTGTCTGGTCCACGATGGTCGTGCTTTTGTAAACGTCTTCGCCCAGGTCGCCTAAGGACCTGTACGAAGCGCCAGTACCTGCCGGCATGGCGTAACCTTTCGTCCTGCTTCGTTCGCAATACTGTCTCTCACTTGACACCTAATAAATCGTCGTGCTGGTTGGGGATGATGATTTTCACCGTCCAGGTAGATGTCCTCTCGGCGAAGACTCGCCTTGAAGGCGCCAAGAGCTGAGGCGTTGCTGCAGCTGCTTCTGATGATGATAGCGTGCCCGAAGCCGATATTACCAATATCGCACGTCAACAAGGCAAACGAACGGCAAAAGAACAAATGAAAGAAAAAACAAAGATAAGGAAATCCTGTGACAGCGATTACAGCGCATTTCGAGGCATCGGTGACAGTTTGATCGTAAATTACATCGGTGATAGTTTAATCGTAAATTACATCGATTTTCTCAAAAAAGAAACATTAAGAAAGCACCAACAACTGTAGTCAATTAACATTGATTTTTTATTTTTATTAATTAAATATAAGAAATTTTCTTAAATGTAAGAATTAACCAATGTCAGTGTAATTAATCATTATCTTCAATAAGTAAGAAATATGTATTTGTTTCTTTTTCATTTTTATCAAAACATCTAAGATAGCGTTTATTATCCCATAAGAGTCATTGAAAGTTTTCTTTATCAGGTTTTATAAAGTCGAGGAACTAGACAAATGTATATATTGAATACTGCTTTGTAACAGAGAAGCAAATTTAATTTCTAGTTATATCTCAGGTTTGTGAATGCACATAAAATTTGTTTTAATATCTAATAAGAATTCTACTAATTTCATATGAAATTAATTTACTTATGGATTTTGTCGTGTAAAGTATTTATTTTCTCTTTTGTTGAAACAGAATAAATTAAACGTGGGCATGATACTTTAATAACATTCTAATAATATTCTAATTTATTGTCACGTTAGCAATTACAACTTGTTTTCTCTTTTATTGAAACACAGAATAAATTAATTGCAAGCATAATACTTCAATAGTACATTCTAATTAATTGTTACATTAGCAATTACAAATGACTACGATGAACTTTTATTAACTATTAAAGCAGATAATTACTGAATTTATATTATTCAATATTTTAAAAGAAGCTTTCCAACGTTTTATTGTTTGTATCGCTATTTTCATTAACGTTTTCATTATAAGCCAGTTAAATTTTCCTAGTTACTTTTTTCTTTCTTTCTCCCTTCTTCTCTTATTTATTTAATACGTTATTTTATACTTTATTAGCTTTCATTTTATGTAATTATTTGTTATTCTTACAAAAATGTTCTAAACATATTTTACAGTAACTGCATATAAAACATGATCAAAGAATTAATTATTACAAAAGTATTATTATATAAAAATAAAAAAAAGAGGAGAGAAAGTGAGAGAGAGAGAGAGAGAGAAAGAGAGAGAAGAGAGCTATATTAGATTGAATAGTTTTTAGTACTGCAAATTTGCGAAATATACAAACTCTTTTCAGCAGCACGTATTTAATATAGTTTCTAGTATAAACAGTTTTATTGAGTTCCAATTTAAATTCGAAATCCGGTGCAAAAATAGAGAAAAGATATAAACGCGTTTCTTTGCATTCTGCTGTTAGTTTGGTCTGGATATAAAATTGCATTCTATTTACGAATGCATATACAAAAGCTCAAACATTTCTGTCATTCTCATTAAATAAACGTGCAAGCTGCTATTGTTTCCATATTCTATATTTTTGTCAAATCAAACATCTAAAACAATGCAGATTAATCTGCACAAATCAATGCAGATTTAATCTGCATTTTATTATTACTCATGTTATGCTACATATGCTATAATAAACAGATGTATGTATTAACTCATAAATGTTATGGCAATTTGTTAAAAGGTTTTGGTATCCATTAAAACATATTTTTAATACTAGCAGCAGAAGGGGACTGAAAACTAATAAACTGAACTCGAAAAACTTTCTTTGTTTAAAAAAAACTTTTTTTACTTAATTGTTACTGTTCAATGATTTAATATTAAAAAAATATTTATGAGACCATTCATCAAATTATGTTGATCATAAGAAAAATAGATCAATTAGAAAATAATTACAACACAAAAATTTGGTAATGTAACTCCTGTTATAGCTGATGTTGTTTCAATATTTAATTGTTCTATATTTTGGCAGGGTTTGCTAAATTAATTCATGCAGATTTAATCTGTATTTTATTATCGCACGTTACAATATATATAAAATAATAAATAAATGTACATATTAATTAATAAATGTGACAGACATGCAAATTTTTAAAAAGTTTTAGCATCCATTAAAATTTATTTAAAACATTGTATTAAAAAATTGTATTTAAAAATGTATTTAAAAAATTTATATTTTTAACACTAGCCATAAAAGAAGAAAAACTTGTTAGCTTATTTAAAAAAATTTTTTATAAAACAAACGTTTTTATCCAATTATTGCTGCTTAATACTTTAACAAGAAAATATTTATCAGATTATACTTTAAGTTATGTTAGTTGAAAAAAATAGATCAGTTAAGAAATAATTGGAACACGTGAAATTAATAGTGTAACCTTTGTTTTTTAATTAAACAAATTAGGTTGTACGATTTAGATTAAAAATGTTATTAAACCGATGCCTCGTTTTCGCTAAAATGTGAGAAATAAAATAAGGTACGTGTCATGGAATGATTGTCGACATGCACAAAATTCATCGAGTTTATCTGTCGAAAGAATCATGCATGGCGACATGCCAATTGTGAAGTATTTATTTATGCATGTTTGTGGAATACTGTTGATAAATAGGAAACGTGCGAACAAGAAACAGTAATCAGTGTCTTCTAGTCAACCATCTTTATTAGCAAATCAAGCGTGTGCGACATAATCAACGAATAAAGTAAAAGTCTGCATTATAGTTCGGGAGGTTTTGTCCGAATTTCATTAATTGATCTTATTTTACGCGCGAGGCTAATACGAAATGTGACGTAAATTCATGACAGAAATAGATAATGTATGCAAGAAAGATTTTCATAATAAACAAATCGGTATGGATTGATCTGCGATTAATGTCACTTCGTCGATCCATCGAATAAAAAAGGTACGTACTTTCTATATTTTCTCCTAATAATGATCCTCTTATCAACGTTGTCAAGAATAATTGACGAGCATACTTAATTTATTGCACGCGCAGATATCAGATTTTTAAATACAGGTGCAGCCTGTATGATATGATATAATACACTTGATCGACAAATCACAAATAATCAGTTAAATAATGTTTATATACTTGAAAGTTTTGTTGTCGTGAGAAATAAGCAAAACTTTCAAATATACTTTGGCCGTAAATCAGTCGTCGATAGATTGTAAAAATCGGAGCCGTAACTTGTTTTATTTTATTTTTTTTTAAAGAAAACTAACTTATTCAGGCAATAAAAAGAATATGAACACTATAGCCGGTTTAAATACGTAGATTTATTCCAAAATGCGACGAGATTATATGTTATGACCGTTATTACTAATTGTAAGCGTTAAGAATGACAACTGCGCATTAAAATAAAACACACGAAGAACCTTCGAGAATAAAAAATGACATAGTTTTACAATAAAACATCGCAAAAGGAGTTATTATTTAAGGAAAATTAGATATTAGATAACTAATCGTTAAAATAAAGGATTTATCTAAATTTCAAAAATGACATTTAATTGCATCAATGATTATTTGAATTGAAACTGGTCATATCGATTTCAAGTCTCTATATGGCATTAACTAAAGTAATTCGCGAGAGGTATAAAATTATAAAAGAAAGAGAAAAGGTAAAAGGTGAATACTATAAATAATCCGCGAGAAATATGAAAGATAGGTAACGGAGAGAATCTTCTATTTCAAGTCATCCCACTCCAAGGCATGTCATTCTCGAGCCAAGCTTTTCAAATATCGATGATGCTAAGTGCAGCTGGATCAGCTACGGGTTGGGCTTGCTTACGTCTTAGCGCCTTGCGCTGGCAGACAGGAAATCGATCTGGTCAGAACTTTTTCGAGCAAAATATGTATGCATATCGGGTGATCATACGGTGATCAATTCGCAGATAGACTTCTGCGCGCGTGTTGTAAGCGAGTCCCCGGAGAGTCGCGTATTGATTTTTCGCATGGATACTCGCGTGTAACGTCGGGGTTAACCCCGTTTCTCGACATCTAATTTTTCGTCCGAGGCTAGCCGTCTTGACGTCCACTGAATCGTGCGACTGATTTACGACATTAAGATTTTTAATAGCTGAATTACAACAGACATTAGATATATCAGTTTATTTTCAGAACAGTCAAACGTAGATTTAAATCATTTTCAAGTGTACCATTGATTCACAATTAATGACTGATCTAGCGATTAAGGGTTGCAATTGTCAAGATTATGTATTATTATATCAATCGATTTCTATATTTGAAATAAGACGTCATTATATTAATACCAGCTATGAACAGAAGATCTTATTATATTTGGAAATATATGTTACGTAGTGATGTACGAATATCAATGTGAGTTGAATTATTTTTTATTTAATTATAGTAAAATGTTATAAATATAATTGACTTTCATGTATATAATTATATATATATATATAAAATAGTTTAAGTTTATATATATATATAAGTATATATATAAAAATTTTGAGTTAAATATTTTTGACATATCTAATATTGGCTTTGCTTACCAGTTCTGTCTAACAAATTTCGAATTGTTGCGGTACTTAAATAAATTATATAAAGAAGCATTCATTTTTGGGTATAAATTTTTTTTTCATATTTCAGTCTCTTAGAATGGACTTGTTAAACTTTTTGTTCTGAAAACTTATATTAATTGATAAAGTAATAATTGAATCGATTTGACTGTTTTCCTCATTGATTATATTTCAATGAATAATGTAAAGTAAATCTTTATAGCACATATGAATTCTTAGTAAAAATTTCTGCATGTATTTTTATGCTCCACTTTAGTATAATATTTTCAAAATTAATATCGCGTTATATTATAGTCATAGCTGGTTTTAACGCTCTGAAAGTAAAGACTACAGTCTCGATATGACGAGAAATCTTATCACCACTGACAGTTTACTCTCTATTTCGAGACTATTTTTTCCGTTATGCGACGCACGTAACGTTGATCCTACATGCTTCGAGTGGAAGCAGCTGCAAGCCGTTACGTCTGCGATTAGGGTGCGGGTAAGATAATCGTTGGACGCTTGTAAGAATTGAAACGCGATGGTTTTTGTCTGCTTCTCTTTTAAAGAAGGAAAAGTTTTTCTGAAAGTTTTCCTTAATAAAAGTTATTTGAAAAAAAAATCAATTAATAAAATTATTAATTCTTCTTTAATTATTAACTTGGAGCTTTATGAGATAGAATGTTGTGAGACGCAAATTATTTAAAATAATTAATAGTTATTAGTTAATTTGTTACAGTTATTAAGTTTAACATTTAATACTGAGAATAATTGTTCTGTGAAAGTTATCGTTATGTAAGTATATTCTATACAGACATTCAGTTCCTAAGAAATCTGGGAGCGGGAGATGTTTTGTCCGCGTGCGTTTTTCGTTCACATATTTCTTCCCAGTCTAGTTAAAGTAGTTTTCATTAAATGTTTAAATTTTTAAAAATGCAAGGAGAGAAAGTCAGTAGAAAATAGAGTAACAGGATTAACTTCTATAAGTTGCAGTACGTAACAGCAAGCGAGCAGGTATGTTCAATCGAGAGTTAACAACTGTCACTGGCTATTTTATTTTTGCGACGTCTTTCCTGGGAACGATCGATTGTCCAGTCTAACCCCATTTCTCGCCCCAATGAAACCGATTCGTCTAGAAGGTGACGCTACAGCGAGATCTTTTGCGCGATGTCGTACACGCGCGATCGATCTAGCGCGCCAGGTTCGACCTTCGCAGCGCCACATGACACAACGTCACCGACCGCGGTTAGCCGCTGCAACCTCCGTTGACGACGACGATGACGAGGTCCGCGTGCAAACGCGAGATACGCGATGCGCGCGCGTGCAAGCAATAACTAATACCAACACGATTTCACGCGATGAGAGCGCGCACATCGAACGTACTCCATTCGAATCATACGGACGTAGTACTGATCGATAGGTCGAAGCGGTCGAGAGATTCCTCGAAGGGATGGCAGACAAAGGGCAGGAGGGTGTAGACAGGTGAAGAGGACAGCTGATCTGAGACTCACCTCTTTCTGCGTGAGTTCCGCTGCGGGGTCCGCGTACTGAAGAAGAGTTGCAGCTTTCGCGTGGTCTTTAAACGTTTACTATGAAAACCCTAATGGGTTCGTTTGCTCCTCGGTCGCGGTAAGGTCACCTTGTTTTAAAGGAAACGCGCGTAATTGGAAGCAATCGCGCCCTATACGATTTGATAGCCGATCGTCTGCTCGATACACGTCTTTCGATGTGACGTTACGAGATGTGTAAAGACGGAGCACCGTGACGAGACTGTTGTTAAAGAGCACACGGTGTTCCTAACGACGTCGTACGATTACTAAATGCCTGAGTGCACGGCTACTTCAACTACAGACTGGTCAATGGGAATGCGCCGTGCTCCATGCGCGGTAAACTCCGGATCGAACCGGTTATGGACAGACTGCCGACATCTGGTCATAAAAAGACACACTTGGCCTGTCACTCGTATTCTGAATTCCCGTTGCGCATGCGGAGACTTGAAAAATGATCTTGAAGCTCAGCCGGTCGATTATCGGACGAACTTCGTGAGACTTTCCCTGAAGAAGGGAAGAGCGATCAGTCCCTCGGTTCTATCGACATAGCAGAAAACCATAGTATCTAACGTTGGCATGAACAATGTCAGTACACGCTTATGCCAGAAGATGGAATTTACATAATATTTCTGTAATGACGCTCTTGCTGTATATTAGGACCTCTTTGAATCTTCCAAAGGGGGTAACCGATTGCGTTCTTGCAAAGGATTGAACGCAAGTGATGATTTACAAGATTTATTTTCTGTTCTTGCAACGAGGGTTGCACTAGAACTGAACTGAACTGAACTAGTGCAATTCAGAACTGACGAGTGTAAGCGTACAGGCAAGGAATAAAAAACGCTCTACTGCAAGATTAAAATGGCGTCTTATATTATTTACATGAAAAAATTATATTTGTATGATGAAGATGAAAATATTAATGCAATTCCATTAAGAATATTCTTAATTGAAGATAATGATAGTATAAAATATTTTATATGTAGGCTTATTATCATTTATATATTTTTATCATTTCATTACTTGTAAACTCTCGCACTATTTGTACAAGGTCTGTTTTTTGTAGCTGAACTAGTGTACACTAGTTCTTGCACTGCTTGCACTGATTCCAGATCTAGTGCAGCCAGTTCAGTGAACTCGTGCATGTTGCACTGGAACAAAAAACAACGTCGACGATGCCATTTTGGAAACAGAAAACGCTTGTGTACACTTTTTGAACTAATGCAACCAATGCAGGAACACAGCTAAAACAAACCTAATTACAATTAATCCAGTATTTAAAAACTGATACATATATACATATATATTATATATATATATATCAGTATTTAAATATTTTGATATAAGTTAATGAAGTTATATATGTATATAAAATTAATTATATATATTTTATGTAAGTTATGTATTCATATAATTAGACGATCTCCAACCGCAATCTTGTATCAGATATCTTGCACTGATTTGCTAAAAGATCGAAGAATTTAATTAACAAAGAATATAGAGAGTAAGACGCGTATTATAAACATTATCATATATATATATATATATACAGGGTGTTTCCAAATTAAATCGCAAAACTTCGGGAGCGTGTAGAGGAGTAAAAAACTAAGAAAAAAAGTCCTATAGAC
>NW_017257409.1:1625218-1711254 GCF_001594055.1 Mycetomoellerius zeteki | reverse complement strand
TACCTGCAAGATTAAATGGGGACCGTTTTCTAAATTTCTTGGAGAATGAATTTTCTGACTATTTAGAAAACATCCCATTACAACAACGTACTGAAATGTGGTTTCAATTAGATGGATGCCCTGCTCATTACAGCAGAGTCGCTAGAACCTGGTTAGATAGAAAATTCCCACAACGATGGATTGGACGTGGAGGAGCAGTACATTGGGCAACTCGTTCGCCCGACTTAACGCCATTAGATTTCTATGCATGGGGTACTCTGAAGCAAGAAGTTTATTCTTCGCCTATTCAATCAGAGCAACATTTGAGAAATCGTATCGTAGCTGCAGCGAACAGAATATCGCAAGAACAGTGCCTGGCTGCTACAAGAGCCGTGTTTGACAGATGCAATGCTTGTATTGCTGCAAGAGGTGCACATTTCGAACAAAATCTTCATTAAAAAGTTTATAAATAAAATAATTAAAATAATAAATTAAATATATTTTTTTCTTTTTTCGTGATTTCCTGCGAAACAAAGCAAAAAGAAGCATATGTCTATAGGACTTTTTTTCTTAGTTTTTTACTCCTCTACACGCTCCCGAAGTTTTGCCATTTAATTTGGAAACACCCTGTATATATGTGTGTGTGGGTGTGTATGTGTGATAATACCTAGTACGTGTCTTACTCTCTATATTCTTTGTTAATTAAATTTTTAAGATTTTTTGAAGCAAATATCGGTGCAAGACATTTGCTGCAAGTTGAAGATTGTTTAATTATACAAATTTATACATTTTTTAAATAGGTTAACAAATCGCGCTTATAAGAAAATTGGAATAAGTTTTAATCTAATAATAAGAAAATAGATATAACATACGGATCTTTTCTACGGAGATATTTTTGTATTAATATACACATATATACAGACTAATTTGATATTTGTAATGTTATATACTATATACAATACATTTCTAGAAATTCAATTAATTCT
The DNA here is from genome assembly GCF_001594055.1 of Mycetomoellerius zeteki. NCBI lineage: Eukaryota > Metazoa > Arthropoda > Insecta > Hymenoptera > Formicidae > Mycetomoellerius > Mycetomoellerius zeteki. Next base: position 1,710,289 of record NW_017257409.1, on the reverse strand, counting down.
TAAGCAATCAATTATGTACTGCCGCTTATCTTCTTCTAAATTTTTTGACTGGCTTTCGTTCTTCAATTAACCCGCAAGAACCGAAGAGTTGTCTAAGCGACTGTCTCTCGTAATCGAGCCGAGCTGAGTAGCAGAAGAATGGAACAACGAATCGGAAGTACTCTCGAGAGGATTTAAGAGATGCTACGTTTTATGGAATTCACTCGGAGGCGAGCGAGAAAGATTAAATGCGAGGCGGAGAAAGCTGTGATGAGATCTCTACGGATGGAATCGGTGCTCCAGAATTGCGGAACGTGCGTTGGGAAGAGTGGGGATTTAAAATCGCGAATCTCTCTATTATTTCCGTCTCTCTTGATGACACCGCGGAATAAATGAGAAAGTCTTCTACGTCCATCTCAGCGGCTAGATAATCCGTTTTGGATTACTATGGTGAGTCCGCCTTATTTATACTCAGTTAAAAGAATTTTAAGAGTAACAGAGTAAGACAGACCGAGACCAGTTATTAGAGTTTTTGAATAATGATTTTTAGATGAAAGTGAATGTAAAATTTTGAAACACTATATATGTTAACATACGTAATCTACATCCCTTAGATATTAAGAAAATACTCTTGAATACATCATATATTGTACAAATAAGTTATTTAATTTCAATTAAATCTGCGAAAATATGTGATAATTAGTCCCGTATTCAGGATAGATTGTCACACGTTCCAGTAGCGGGATTCTCTAACTTCCTATCGACGATTGTCGCTATCGTTAACTGTACTTATCGATAACTTTCGTTATGAGTAATTACGAGTGATTCTGTATCGAGCAGTTATCGATATTTCTTGTTAAATCAAATCATTAAGTTCCGAAAATTGTCGTTACGTTAACGATGGACTCCGAAGGTCTCGTTAACCACTTAGCGATACTCGATAATCTGTAAGATTCCTAAGAAACGTTGGGTGTTGCATCAGCTTCTAATTTTTTTTATAAAATACGTACGTAAAACAATTATATTGATAAATAGATAATGAAAATTAAATATAAATAAAAAAAATTTAATTTAAATTTAATTAAATAATATTACATTGTTCTTTTTCATTTTAAATTCGCAGCATGCCGATTTACAAATAATAGAATTAAAAATAGCATAAATAACATAAATAAATGATTTTCAGAATGGCTGATGCCTATCTTGTTGCAAACCTATTGAATTTAGAAAATCGTATCCAACGCCTCAAGCGAAGAGCTGATAGACAGCTATTGCGAGAAATAGATGAACCATTTGATTTGACTGATATCGAATTCAAGGAATTATATCGTTTATAGCCATAAACTTTTTTGAATAAAGATATCACACTTCAGCTCCATTTTCATCCGTGTTCGTAAACTCTACTGAAAATTACTAGATTTTTACTAAGAAAAAAAACTGCGACGTTGTCAAATTTATCAAATCGCTACCGAGTTTTGTCGATACGTCTGTAACGATTTTGCATCGATAAATATCGTTAAGGTAAAATTACAGAATCACGCCGTATCGACATCGTCGATAGTGCAAGCGATAAAAGTTGATAATTAACGACAGCGACAATCGTCGATAGGAAGTTAGAGAATCCCGCTACAGGATTGATAACATATTTTTTATGAATAAGACATAAAAAATATCTCTTTATTTTAATGTCAATTGTATATTTTAGGAAATAATAGTAATTACAGTATTGATATAAGTAAAATATAATTATTTTAATCATAAAATAATTTACTCCTTTGTATTACAATTTCTATACGAAAAATGGAAAAAAAGTATATGTCTCTATAATATATTACATTCGTTAACACATTCTCTTAAAAAAAAAAAAGAGCCGATCTAAAGAGATGATAGTCACCTATATAATCTCGGCTCAGTTTGAACAACCATCTTACATGGTTGTTTTTAGTAAAAAAAGTTGTATTCACAAACTTCGTTGCCAGAACAATTGCCTTGATTAATTGCAGCAAAAATGTTCTAAAACACCTTTTTCTATGATTACAAAGATATCGCGATTGATAATGCTAAAAACTTGTCAAAAAACAAAATAGCAGATAAGAGAAGTTTATTCACTAACTTTATTTTCATTCTAAATAATATATACAATGCTTTTGGTACAAAATCTTTTACACAAAATATTAATGTTATATCAGTAATCCGCAATAAAAAAAAGAGATTTTTGTGCCATGTATTGATTAAATTATAAGCATTTTGACAATCAATCCCGTACGTCAACCGGCCTCGGTCTCCCCTATTGCGCAAGATAATTCAAAGAATAGTGCATTGAATTTTATTCATAATATTGTTAATTTTATTAAGTATCGGTACGTATTGATTTGCCATAAATGCATAAGTCACACATAATGCATTAGACTGTTCGAGAAGAAATATTACCGGTATGGATAGAAAGAGGGTGCAAAATATCTTGAGAAAGATTTGACGTACTTTTTCACATCCGTTTATTACCAATGCAATGCATCAAACTCGAACGATCACCCTAAACTACCTCTCGTCCTCCTCTCTTTATACACAACCTTTAAACGTTACTACTAAACTTCTGGATCTTCTCTCCATGGGATGATATTCGGAGAGTACATTTATCATAAAAATGTATATTTATGTATACTTCCGTTAGCCCGTCGCTCGGCTATACATACCTACATATATTGTTACTGCACGTCACCCCCGCAGATTCTCGTTGGACTTAGCGCCGCCCCGTATATATATGTCCGCAAAAGGTGCTTTATAATGTGCGCGGAACGTAGTGGACATATTTTCCCCGTCTATGTCCTCTTGGTATGTTATATTCCTTCGTGACAGAAGAAACCGGTCCTTTGTAGAAAAAAAAACTGGGGAGGGGGCGGTATTTAGTCTGTCAACTGGCATGACGAATCGCCGAGAGGAGAGCCGGCTTTAGCGTTACATATATGGAATATACCGTTATGCGTCGTTATAATATTTAGACGCAAACGAAAAAAGCGTTTCGTATTTCACATGTAAATTACATTCTTTACAATTTTCTTGCTAATACTATATACAAAAATTTAATTTTTGTTAATATAATAAAGGCAAGATTAGAATAAGGAAAAAATATAGGAGAGTTGCTTAACGTAGACAACTTAATACATTTTTTTATGAAATTTTTGATGTGATACTAATTTGCACACAAATAAACGTTGGAAATTGTAGCTTGATGTTTTAGGTATCTGTTAGTAATAATTCAAAATAAAATTTAATGTTTGATCTGGAGATTAGACTATGGTATATTTATCCGAGCAAACAAGCTGATGTTATTTTGTCGTCATTTTGACATAAAAAATGTCATTTTGACGTCATATTTCTGTCACTTAATGCTTCTTATATTAATAACATAATATATTATTGTAACAATATAAAATACTAATAAGGTATGATTCAAGCGACCAGTACACATTCAATAATCCTATATTTTAGATAAAATACAATTAGACTGAAAATACAATGAGCTTGCAATAAAAATATTTACATAATCGCGATCGTAAGGCAATATCTCTAGTCGCCATTATAGACCACTCATGGGATTTTCACCCCAGAGAAACAGGTGCAACCGGTCTGGGATACAACGTGCAACGTGTTACGATGCTTTCCCCATGGGCGCGCTTCGATAAATTCGCCCACAGGATCTTCCTTACGGGACACGAGAGGCGTGCTGGTACTCCGTATACTGAAGTTCGTTTAAAGGAAAACAAAATTTTCGTTGAAAATATAGCGTTGCAGAATATTATATTCTCAAAGACATAATTATGATTTCATACACGGAATATTTAGTTAATGATATTAAAATATAGATGCAGTTTTAATTATTTTAATTATATAAGTATTTGTTATATGTGTTTAATGATATCTTCAGAAGTTTTTAACAAATGTTGTAAGTATTTTCTAGTTCTAAGTATTTATTACTTTCACAAATGATCATTTTAGATGATGAGATTAGAGAGAATATATTGCTCTTCTTTCATATATTACATTAGGATATTGTACAATTTGATATTACAATTTAACTTTATGTGCAATACATATAATAATATTATAAAATTTAATGCTATTATGATATATTATATTTTAAAACATGATTCAATTGTTTTTTAATGGAAGATAATAATATATTTTTTTGGAACAGCCATTAAACATAAATAGATAAATTATTGTACAGTGTATCACACTTTAAATAATGCACTAGATATTACTTTATATATACTTTTAAGCTTATCTGTTACATAATATTGATATTGTTAATTTATTTCAATCATGCATTTTGGAATTGCACAAATGTTTTTCTTGACAATTTGGATATTTATCTTAAGTTGTTACGATATTTTTTGAATAAAGCAACATTGTCAAGAAAAACATTGCGAAATATAAAAATTTAAATAGTTGCGGCAAAACGTTGCAGTATCTAACTGTACTATCGGTCACGGTGTCGTTTTACTACGAACTTTCGTGGAAATTTAATATTAATACGCAATTTCGCTCTCTGTTTTTTTTCTCTCTTGTAGATACGGGCGCGTAGGCACGCACACTCACATATACGTACACACACGTGTCTCTTAAAATCTAATATTTATACAGATATAACAGGGAGATACAAATGACGATAACGTGCTCCTTTCTCGCTTTCTTAAAGTGTGCAAGATATAGTGTGCTTGAAACTTTCCTAAGTTCTTTTGATTTATATTTATATCATACCAAAAACTATAGCTTTTTCCTATTATGTAGCTTTATCAATTGATGATCGGTTAGAATTAATATATGATTTTTAATATTATTATGTTTTTAAAAAACGTATTTTAGATTTTTAATACTGAGTTCTATATGCGATAGAAATTATGTATACCTATATTCATTTGCATATATTCAGCAATATCTTATTTTTTGCAAATATAAAATTTTGTATAAACAATTACCATGTTTTTTAAACAAAATCAATCTTTTAAACTTATTTTTGTTAGAGTCCATATTGTCATTCCTCTTCGATCCGTTATACAGTATCAGTACGTTTTTATAAATAATGTTCCAAATAATAAACATTTTATGACTGAGTTTTAAAATCGATTCAACAACACTTTATTATTTGATTTAATTTTACTTTTATACGTAGCTTTAATTAAATTTTAATTATAAAAAAGAAAAGAATATATATGTATATAATATATAATAATAAAAAATCATATGTAATATTTATATATAACGCATTTATTTTATATAATTTATGTTAATATATTATTGTATTAAAAGAACAATTGTCATTTATATGACATAATTTGTAATGTTGAAATTTCTTCAATTAAATAATTACAATTTTGAGTTTTTAAATATTGTAGGTATGTAGTATATCATTATACGTAATTGCATGCAATTACACACCACGAGGAAATCTTTTACTCTAAAAAATCGCTAAAGTAATTTGTTTAGAACATCCCTATAGATCAGTGCTTACATGGCTGTGGAATAATGTATAATATGAGTGCATTGAATTATCTTCAACTATACTACTGCTACATCACGTTAAAAATTCATAAATGATGTAATGTATTCCGCATTTTATGCATTACACGGAAGGAAAAAGGGATTAACAGAAAATCGTCTATATCAATGAAATGTGTTTGTTATTTATATTAAATAGGAATTTGTTTATGATTGATGATTAGCTTAACGTTAAGACAAGATTATTTTTACCGTTTTATTTCATTAATGCGTTTCTACAAAATGCATTTTCAGATAATCAATTTTTAATATAATTTTTTAAAGTATATCAAACTTATTTGTAGTAATACACACTGAAACAAAACTGTAAATACAATAAAATATTCATTAAATTATGAAAAAGTAATGAAAATTGGTCCAATGAATTCTCATCATGATTTAGGTTATAAAACTATTACTGGATGCATGAATTCAGTCATCGTATCAATGAATTAACTACATTAAGTCGAACATTAAATCGGACATTAATTAACAATCATTCATTGGATCAAAAATGACTAAAATTTTTTTCAGTGTATGTATAAATAATACCTCATTTTTGACATACTATAATGAATAAGATAATAATTGCTATTTCGAGAAAATATTGTAAATATATTCGCGAATAAAATATAGAATGAGCTTCAATGTCTGTCAGTATGAAATTTCTATTAAACTTTTACAAATTTTTCAATTTTTATTTTTAGAAATTCAAAATAATATATATAATTAAATTATAATTTAATATATTATATTCACTATTGCTCGATTTTCTTTCATTTCTTGATAAATGTTGTATAAAATATGAAAATATGAGATAAGAAATGAAATAGAATTTATCAAGGCGCTTTCGTATCATTCCTTTAATTTCTAAGTAATTTTAATTAAATCTTTTAATTAGATAATTATATATCAAGATTTTTTCATCATATGGTTATAAGCATGAGTATTATTTTAAATTCGACATTTAATTAAAACAGATAGAGTTTTCTGGTGTTTGCATTTAATAGATAATTAATATAGATAAATACATTTTAAATAAATAGCTAGAAAATTTAAGTACATATACTACATTAATCTTTGAATTGAATGCGTCCGTATATTGAAAATGTTAACGAACGATTGCGTGTGGGCGGTTACTTCGTAGGACATAATACATTTTACGTGCATTTTGTAAATCTTTCGAAGTGGGCACGCCTTGTGGCTGTTTCTTGTAATTTGTTTGACAAGTAAAATGCACCTACACAATAAGATATTTGTTTTATCAGCGCGCATTTGAGCATAAAAAGTCCCGTGCGAGCGACTATGAGAGCTGTGTACTGTGCTACTGTGTGTTACATGATAGATACTAATGGAGATAAATGTCGCTTACACGGCTTCTTCTTTTACGTTGCCTACGGCTGCGTGTAATCATTTTGTATTTTTAACCGGAATGTCTGACCACGAAAATTTCCAACAATTTATGACAAGTTGCATGGGAAGTCACATAAAGGAAACGTTTAGTTATATCAACTGTATTTTTTAGTATTTTTGCATGTTACGTAACAAATCTACAAGCTTCTCGAGAATAGTTTACCGACATTAAAATGCCGACTGAGAAGAAATCGATAAATTGCTTCTTTTCACTATATTAGCTCTCTTTCAGAGTAATAGATAGATTATAATTTAGATGCTAAATTATAAAAAAAAAGTTGAAAGATTAAGAAATAATTAATTTTAAAATAATGAATCCGATATGGCGGAAAATTTTTTAAAATTCTCAATACATGATGCATATTAAATTTTTTTTATACATCTTTACGTATTATGGTTTTAGAAATTGTTGATTATGAATTTAATTTCAATAATATTTGATGTTAGAATTACAAATTTTTAAATAGCATTTTAAATACTAAAAAAGTTTTATAAAATTTTTCATAAAATATAATGTGTCTGACATTTAAAAGAAAATATAGAATCTACATAATGAAACTTTTACTCATCCTTTGATTATTATATCAAATTATTTATTCTTTTAAAATAAAAATTTAAATATTTAATTAGTTACTTAAAAACGGTTAGGCATAATATTGTCTAATTTTGACAAATAAGTTTCACTTTTAATTGGAAATGTAGACCACTTATTTAAAAAATATTGGCTAGGATACGTGGTTCTGGTACTTGTCTTCCTAATATACTATAGGCTGTTGCTGTACAAGGTCACCGCACTATAACTTCCGCGACGACACTGCAGCGAGCAAATAGCGCAGTGAATCGTTCCACAAATATGTATAATCGCTTTCCTTGAAATTCAATTGTAACAAATATCAGAAGAAATAAAATCCGATTATTCTCCATGCAATTACAATTTGTGATTATAACTGAGTGCTTAATTAACTTCCACAATAATAACCTACCAAGATGATATTCACTAAATTAGATATTTCACGCTATTTATTTATTTAAAATAAATATCGACACGCGTTAGAAAATTGGAGTTAATAAATTGTAAATTGTTTCATTGTGATATTTATGGGTGATATTTTTTTATATGTGAATTACATTAAGTTTGAATATATTTTGATTATTATTTTTAAATTGAGAGTGCAAAGTAATATTAGAATCGTTGGATTGAGTGATTTAAGTAATGGAAATTTATGATATAATCAGCATTTATTAACAATGTACGCGATTTACGGAATTTTATATAAATATTAAGCAATGCTAAATTTTGATTGTATATTTTTGGACGGTCCATTGTGTTTTAATTAACCATTAACTCGACTTTATTAATCGCATCGTATCATATGATATCAGAGTGAAGTTTTTGATGCTATTTTCCAATTTATTTATCATTAAACAGAATTTTGCGGATACAGAATTACGATCGACTTCGGTCTGAGGGACATCACGATATGTTTAATTAGTAACTACTGTCGTAATTAACCTCACGTTTTAATATTTATATATCGCATAGCATAAATATGACATTTATACATTGATATAATTTGTTAAAACTTTTCACCGACCGTTCGAAGTTTGTTCATTACGTTAATTTGTGTAACACGAATGTCAAACGGATTGTAGATTTGTGCGGTCGTTTTTTTATTTTTTCGTTTCTCACAAGGGAACGATCAGAACTGTCCCTCACCGATTTTGATGCGCTTTGGATATGTTGTAGAACATCAAAAAATATTCGACCCATATTTTTTTATAGCGGCTTATCTCGAGGTTTAGGGGGTGAAACACCCCCTTGAAGAAAATGGATTTTTTCGTTTTCAGCAAATATCTTCGAAACTATGCCGCGTATAAAAAAATGGTTTATACAATAGTTTTACAATATTTTATGCTGTATATAATAGTGTATATAATGTGTGTGGCGTTTGCACGACTATCATTTTGATTTCTGAAATATTGAATCGTGAAACCATAACATTATTATACATGAATGAATTCGGCATCCGATACTCTTTAATTTTTGTTCTTAAAAATTTTTTTAATTTTGCAACCCTGGTAAGTGGGGGTGAGGGTTAATTGAAAAATTTGATTTTTTAAAAAAATGAATACACTATTATATACAGCATAAAATATTGTAAAACTATTGTATAAACCATTTTTTATACGCGGCATAGTTTCGAAGATATTTGCTGAAAACGAAAAAATTCATTTTCTTCAAAGGGGTGTTTCACTCCCTAAACCTCGAGATAAGCTATAAAAAAATATGGGTCGAATATTTTTTTATGTTCTACAACATATCCAAAGCATCAAAATCGGTGAGGGACAGTTCTGACCGTTCCCTTGTTAGTGCTACATTAGCGCATCAGGTTGCAGTTTTAATCTTTTGAAAATTTTATTGAACGCTCCTAAAATTATATAATAAGCGTACAGTATGCTGCGAAATAAAATTATTAAATAAAATAATAGCTTTTTAAACTAATTCTGACAAATATAAAAAATACTACAAAATACATATATTTTTATCATAATTACTATTGTTGTATCTATCTTTTCGACAATTATTTTCAAATTCTGATTATAATCAAAATATCGTTCTGATCTGTACTATTTTGACAACATAACTTAACCGTTTTAACAATATAACTTAACCGCTAAACAGTAAATGTAGCTTTTTAAATTTTTTGATAAATGCTTGTGAATTTGCAACATGTATGTTATGCATTTGATATTTTTTCTATCAAGCTGAAAATATTATCCATTATAAACAACATTAATGAATTTTCCATTATTATAATATCAATTATATGAAGGTTATACTAACTGTATTATAATTTATATTGTCTTAATATATGTATTTAACATTGATTTCTGCTGAACGACAATTTTTAATATGTTGGAAAGAATTATGATTGCTTAGCAACAAGTTTAAAAATAATAAATCGCTAGTAAAACCGTTCAGCAGAAAATCTTACAACAGTTGCAAAGCTACTTTTTATGCTTAACGTAGCCAATAATAAAATGCGCGTTGCATACGATTCATTATAAAGAGTATCATGTAAAATGCTGTGATTGTTATATAATATTTTAATGATTACTACGCAGTTAACTATATTTTCGCGAATAAGAACAAAATGAATAAACAAAGGTATTAAAGAAAAAGTTCTCATAGAGGATAACAGCGTATTCAATAACAAATTGCTCACATCAATAATGTGATGTGAGCAATTTGTTATTGAATTTTATTAATACTTGTGGACTCAATCATGGATAATTATTTTATATATGCAATAATTATTTTTTGAATTATTAATTATTTTGACCATGATTGTAATTCGGATATATTTATATTTTATAACTTAATACAGTTTACATTGTAACTGAGTTATGAAAATTAATAACAAATGACAGACCAATACGATTGTGGGCGCAGTCATAGCAAAAATTTTGGGATACCATTAATAATTTTCATCAATTAAGGTAATTCGAGGGAAGATGCCTTAAGGGGAAAGATGCCACTTTATTTATAGTTTTTTCATAGAACACGCGTTGACCATACTGACTGTACAAAAACGTGTGGCAAACAGTTGCGCAGTTATTGGCTTAGATGAACATGTTTATGTCAATGCCGATTGAAACAGATTATACGAAATACGAAAAAGTAGGTCATGAAACATGCTCTTTGTAATATTTGTATGTTAATAGCTAAGATCTGTATTTCGATGCTTACTGTAAAACCTGGCAAATAATATATTTCAATCAGTGTTCCCTGACGGTCATGTGGATGATATAGATTATAATTTGTAATATTCTTATATGCGCAAAAATTGTAATTGAATATTCCTCTTACACTTGGAGATAAGATGACAGTAAATACAAAACACAATTTTTCCTGCTTGAAACCGTCATTAAAATGATTTTATGAATTAAAATTTTGGATGCTTTATATAATCGAAATATTTTAACTTAATGAAATTCTGTTTAAACGAATAAAAGTATATCCAACTAATTTCTTAAATTACTCTCTTTCATATTTCCTCAATTTATGTTTTATCATACCTTTATGTGTTTTTATAGCTTAAACTCTTCATTATGAACTGTAAATAAGTAAAATATGCAAGTTTATATTGCATCGCATTATTTAATTGTGTGTAACATCTTCTCCCATAAGAGGTGGCATCTTATCCACACATATAGGGGGAAGATACCACTTTTGCAAGGTATGATATATCAATTTTTTTCAATAATACGGAATATTAAACGTTAAATTTATAAATTTGTGTAAATAAAGAAAGGTCTCTAGAATATTAATAATATTTTTTTGTAACTTAATTCAATAACATTAAGAAGTTATTCAAGAATAAAAGTTTAAGTGTGGCGTCTTCCCCCCAATTACCTTACCCTAAAATTATTATAACCTTTAACATTTTTATACTTATTTCATATTCTAATTAATTTTTGGGATAGATCATTAAAATATTATAGGGAACAGAGGAATAAGATAACAAAGTGATTGAGACAACAAATTGCTAATCTTTTTAAGTTAACAGATGATAATATGCTGAACTCATTAAAAGCTTTACGTATTAATAAATTATCTCTTGTAAAGTTTGAATCTGGAGTATTGAAAAATATTTTTTGTAAAATTTTATATTTTGTTTTGTACTATTTCTAGAGGTAGATATAATTGTCTACATATTCATATTTTAGAATTCACTTACTATTATAAACATGAAAACACTTTTATAAATAAACATGAAAATCTTTATTACTAATCGGAAATTGTTTGTAACATAGTTTCTATGCTATAATTTTTATAGTCCATTTCTTCCTATATATGTTTTGCCTAAAAATAGAGTAACACAAATTAATTAATATCTTTTGTTACTACTACATATCGCGTTGTAGTATCGCAAATCAATAAATTTCCTAATTTGATTGATATTTCCTGTGTGATATTTTAAATTCTTATAAATTATCTATATAAACCTCATCTGTTTGAACATTTCTAGATGATTCTAAAAATATCCTATGCGCGATTATTGACTCATATCTATTTTTATGAAGGTTTTCATTGTATTTAGGTTATAATAATATTATTGCACATTTTATTTTTACAACAAAGTTAAATAAAACTGGGACAGTCTGCTTGAAATGATATCGCTTTTTTTTTTACACAGATTAACATTCTACAGTCATAATTCATGAAATTTGTATCAATATCATTTGAATTATTCATTTTTTTCTGAAAATTGATGAATTTGTTCATGAGACGTCATTACTTATGCTTCTCTGCACGGTAGAGCAAGGCAAACCAGCACTGCGATGGAATTACGATGGCTTTTAAAAGGACGTGCATTCGCATAAATAATTCATTGAGTACGATTCTCTCTCTTGCTAGACTTCACGCTAACCGCGACGGTGGCGTCATGCGCGTAGCAAATCCTTCTCAGGCGAAGTTCGGAATTTGTACGCACAATTATGCAAATATATCGGTATTCTCGGTCCGGGGCTCGCCTACGTGTTAGGCAACGAACCTGCCTAAACCTTCGCGAAAGCTTTGTATTTCCGCGAAAGGGACTGTTGTTATAACGACCGACTCAATTTCGAGCAAGCTTGACAAATCGAGCGTTTGCCGTTTTAAGAGTGAATAAGTAATCATTTACATTCAAACTTTTTCAGAAGTTGAAGACGCGATCGGATAAAAGAAACAAAACAGTTTCTTAATGGAGATTTTAAATTCAGTCACAAGAGAAGATAATTAATAAGTAATTAATTTTTTTAACATTAACATTTTATTCTTTAATAAAGTTTGTGTCATTTGACACAATATTGAAATTAAGGGACTAATTTTAGTGCTTTATCAAGTTTTAGGTAAAAAAAGTAGTCTAAATCTAATCTTTTACAATATTTTACATAATAAATTGTAGGAAACTGTGAGCAATATTTTATACGTGTTTCTATTTGTCATTTTGATGAAAAAAATATTAAAGTATAATTTTTCTATTATATATATATATTATATATTTATTTAAAAAAAAACATAAAATAAAAAAAACAGAAACTTAGGACAAGTAAATTTTAGTAATAAAATAAATACAAATTTTATGCTTTAAATTTATAATCTTGACAAATCGTTCGAAATCTATTTATACTTAATAAATTGTAGTTAAATAAATATCATGCACGAAATTTCTGGAAATTACGTGGTGTGAAAAAGATAAATAAAAATTTAGCAGAATAAAATTTTGTAAAATTTAATAAATTTGAACGTAGAATAGAATGATAATTTAAACAAAGATTTATATATAGAGAGTATTATTAAATTATTAATGTCAACATATCTCAGGTATTTATTTTTTAAATATTTTATTACAATATATGTTCTCACCAAATAGACGCGAAAAAAATCTTGCAACAAAAATATAGCTGCTGCTTCATGGAAAGGAAATCATATTTTCATATTACGTAAAATTTTGTTATAAATCGACCATCAATCGAATAAAAAAATGACTATACTTTTCTAGTTAGAGAGTTGTTTGCAGCACGACGCAAAGCTACGAACTTAACGGTTTCACTCGGGCTTCCTGTTCACGGTAAATATTTAATGGCGAAATCGATGGGATTTGCTGATCAATGTAAACCCTCTTCCGCTCGCCCAGCTTCTGAAGCAAGAGCCACGTGGCATCTTTTGCTCCCTTTGCTATTCCGCGGGGGTAGTGGCGGGCGAATTCAGGAAAGCGAGTTCACCTACCAATTTATTTTCGTTCAAATGGAAAGAACCTCGCCAAGGGTCGCCGACGGTTTTTCGAGGTTGAAAACGAGAGACGGAGGTTTATATAGTTCGCGAAGGAAGCCGCTACCATCTTGGCTTCTTTTGATATTTCAACCCACTTAACTTCCATTCAAATTTATTGCTGTTTTGATGGAAATATCTTTGATATTGCTCTAATTCGATAATTGGTGAAATTAGGTCTCATAATACTAAATTTCAAAAGACCCAATAAAGTATTGCATCGAGGAGCGGAAATAGCAAATTACTAAAGTACAACTTGCAAGATTCTGAGTTAGTTTTCGAAATAATTCAAAATAGGGAAGAGTTTATGGAAGAATTATCTTTAATTGTTTATTCGTATGATATGATTAATATACTTTCAATGTGATAATATCTAATATTTTTTCAATATAATTCTTTTTTAGTCAGTTTTTAAAATGATGTAATTAGAAATTACAATATCTGTATTAATCAATAAGAATGTTATAATCAATATCACTTATATAATTATAACAGTATAAATATAAATATTATTTCATATTAAATATGAATTTCTTCACGGTTCGTGTCCAAGCGGATTGCGGAAAACGCTCTCGGACGTGCATTGTTGGCGAAGTTTCTATAAAATCACTTAGTCGGAATGCGTTCGATACGGTGATCAAAAATGCCGAGACGATCAAGGATATATATTATATTTTCTGAGGGGACTAGGCGTTATATCTTTCGTCTGGACCACACGTGCTGAAAGAATATATTGAGCGCCGCCGTCGCAGTCGCGGCTCGTAACTGCAGTCGCCTCTTGACTCTGCATCCGTGCTGCATCTCTGCGCAGACACTGATCCGAACAAATGGCACGCGCGTGCATGCGTTGAGGAATACCGAGCGAGGAATTCTCTGCGAAGATGCACGTGAACAACGTCCAGAACGAGACCCGAGTACCGACACGTTTTTATTCCTTTTCGGGCATACCGTTTCATTAGAGACGAATCGTGCAACATGTTTTCATTTTGCACGAGTCGGTCGAGTTTCTGTTTTATTTCCATTGTTTTAGTTTCTTTGTTTACTATGTCTATTTCTGTTGCTCTATTTAATGGAAATACTACAAATAAAATTTAAGAATTTTTAACTGTCAAGTCTTAGATATGTATTATTTATTTGCGACACAAGGAAATTATTATTTTTAGTACCATAATTTTAAATATTAATGTTACCTAACTCGCGTAAACGTTGAGATAGTGAGCATAATTGCACTCTTTTGCTTAAATAATGAACAAGGTGTAATTTAGACTTGTAAATTTGAAACTCGAATGGTGAAGCGTGCATAACACATTTAAAATTACAAATAATGAGCTACCTTATATTTTCAAACAAAAATAAACTTGTTACATATAATCACAAGGTTATATCCCGAGTTTTTTTTTTATTTAAATTGGTTGTGCTTCTATTCTTTTATTTTTTACAGTTTTAAAATCTTTAATGCGCAAAAATGTAATATAATTTGCAAATTCTCCACATTGGAATAGATCAAGAATTTAATAAAATTTGGAAGTTGTATAATATAACAAGCCATACTTTTCTGTTGTAAAAATCATTATAGAAAAATTAACATTTCTTTCTAAATTGCATAATAATTCAGCTTACAGATATATACATTCGTAATACTGCGTATTATAAATTATATACTATCGTGTTTATCGCCTGATTAGTTAATTTGTTAGTCGAGCAGAGTGACAGCTTATTGTTAATATTACATTATTATTAATTTCCAGCCGACTAAATCCGTTAATCGGTGAACTGCTGTAAAACGGCACGGATTAACAATCAATCCGAATACGCTTCTGTCAATCTACCGGAAATCGTAGCACATTTGCGATAAATGAGAAAATTTTATTGATGATCTCTCTTGTTGATAATCTCTCTAATCAAATATTATGAAAAAAATATATATAAGTTTTAATTTAGTATTTGAAAAACTTAATAAAGTAATTAGTTATTAGCAATTTGTTCATTAAGTGTCATCATTTATATATAATATTTGGCGATTAAAAAATGGTTATGTGGTTTTTTACTTAAAAGGATAAAATTTTATATATTTATATTAAAATTTTTTATTTAATATATTATATATATATATTAGATATGAAATTCATTATATATCATTTTATAATTTAATTTTATTTAATTTTATTTATTTTAATTTTCCGCGAGGGTATATATATATATGTATATACCCTCGCGGAAATTATTTGAATAATTTATTCTGTATGCTCAACATGTTTTAAATTACTTCTTTATTCGTTTAATTAGAAAATTTTCGAAGTCTATATTAATCTTTCGCTTTTATTTCTGTTTTCCATATTAAAGTAATAACAGCAAAGAGCAATAACACTAAATATTTATTTGAGAATGTCTTAAAATATATATATATATATGTATATAACAACTTAATGTCAAATTCTTGGTCAAACTATGTTATATTTTGGTAGATCGTGAGCATATAGATTTATCGTTAGAATTTATTAACATTCAAAATTAGTTTAAAATAATATATAATTTCAAGTTTAAAATAGTCTTGGGAATACTAATTAGTCTAATTTATTTAATTTATTAATGTACCTGTGACATGTTGTGTCGGTAGCGATTATTATCGAGGGCTGCTGAACAAAAATTCCTCTATCTTCATACTTCATTCCGGTGTTGTAATAAATCGCAATTTCACTCTTTTCGTTGTTCGAGTTCGGAAAGGCAGAAGTGGTAGACATAGAAATACCATCCCCAGGCAAGTGATAATCCTCTTGCGGGCACCAAATCTTTGGTCTGGCATACTCCGATATCCTCTTAATCATCCTTCTTTTCACTTTATCCGTTCCACTTTCTTACGTTTTTCCTTCTCCGCGTTTTCTTTTCCACGTTTTTACAAACGTTTCGAGTTAAAAAATAAAATTTCGATTGCGCACCGTCGATCTGCGTTTAAAATCGCATTGGTGATTGATAGCTCACCTATGCTTTGTCACATCCGAGTAACCGATATAGACTGTGGCTACGATTGAATGCTCACCTTTTATATAGACTCGCCAACTAAGCACATTTCTTGGTTAGTAAATGACACGATTACATTAGCGAGAGGGTCTGTCGGCAGTGGTGTAATAATTTCGTTACGCCAAATTGAGCAGACAAATAAGCGGTACCCTCCCTTTGTCATTATCGGTTCTCGACCCACCTTGAAATGAGTTTGAAAAGAGTGACAGGATACACGGCGGAAAAACAGAAGTGTAGAAAGAGGAAGCTTCCAGGAAACGCGTGTTATCCAAGCTTTTGTGATGCACTAAGCCCGATTCACGACACTGCACACTGTGCAAAGGGAAATTCTCGATTCAAGGAAAAATCCCCTCCTACCTTGCACTCTGGTAAAGCGAACTGCGATCAGTGAATACGCTCTTCTACTTCTTTTAGTTCTCGGCGTTTACTACTAGTAACGCGTGATATGCGCAAGTAAAATGACCCGAAGGCTTTTCTTATCCGTTGCGCGTGAGATAATAAATAAATAGTTGCAAATGATTAGCTTTTTAAATCATGGAATTTTACTGCTTAATTTTTTAAGCTTTATTTGAAACTTTGAGAATTATTTTTCATAAGTGGAACATTTTATCATTTTTATAACTATTACTTTATATACTGCATGAACAGGCACATAAAATTTGATCAAAATATTTAATTCGAATATTTGATCATGGTATTTTTATGTATTATGATTCTTTGATCCGATGTCTAAATTGTTTCATGTCACAATTTTTTTTATTAAGAACAGTTTGATTTTCCAGTACATTTTGGAGCTATTTATGGCCTAGTTTCTAATATGCAAGTGGAGATAAAAGAGAGAAAATAAATTCAACGTAATATATAAACTTATAAAGCTAATACAAGCTGGTAGGTTAAAAATATCAAAAAATTGAGCCATTTTTCGTCGATAAAAAAAAATTATATAGGGCATTTTAAATATCAGATTCGATTTTAGAGTGTAAGAATACTATGGTCTAAATTTTGAATAGAAAAATATTTTATGTGCCTCTTCTATTATTCGTGACATCTTCTTTTCATAAAAGAAAACTTCTTTATATTTCGTGCTTGACAATATTTATATTTCCACATTTTATATGCGATTCGCGAATTTTTATATACTTTTCAGATAATTTTTATATACTTTTTTATTGTAGAAAATATAGAAATTATAAATAAACATAAATTAATAATAAGGGCTACAAGTCAATTAATGCCAATTAATAATAAGCCAATTTAAATATTAAACATTAAACAGACCTTTTGTCAGACCATCTTCAGTATTTACAAAATTTAGAAAATTAAACGCAAAAAAATAAGTTTCTGTAACGGTTGGATACACATAATTCTATTATAATTGCACACAATAAAATAAGTTTCAATAACGGTTGGATATATATAATTCTAAATTTATAATTACGCTAATATAAATGATGGTGGTGATTCTTCGTTCGTTTATGCTGTAACAATATAAATTCCTATTCTCTTGTAATTAGTTATCGACGTTCATTGTGTTTAGTAGTCACAATTAGTAGTCCATGTTAATGAAAATTCAGTTAAGTCAATCGGACAGAGAATATAAGTACACATTCTCAGATGAAAAGGTGTAGCCAAGATATAAGTCTAATAATACAGACCCACAAAAAAAGTATCTTGTACTGGGGTGGAGACCTAACTATTCTTATGTATTTTGAGTCGCTGAATACGAAACTGATATAAAAATAGGACCATCCAGGGCAAATTTTCAATTTAGAGCAAAAAAATGGGTCAAAAACCTCGAAATCTGCTTTTATTGATATATTCTAAGACCATTGCCAATTAGTAGTCCAACTTGTGATTAAACCTAGACCATAGATTTCCCGAGTTGAGAAATACTTTTCAGCCGTCTATACGTCGTATCTACGTCCTCTACACTTATTGCATAACTTCTAACGATGAACTCTGAGTGTCTCACATTATAGACACAGGTTAAACCCAATAATTCTCGAGAAGTTACACCACAGACAAACTTTCAGGCAAGCAGCCATCAGACACAATAACTGCCCGTACATCACATTTGTACCGTTGTATCTGTGAATATCTAAAAAAAGATCGATTTATGTTCGTGTGCTCTTTCGCACTCTTTTGTCTTCAAATGACCTGTGTAATGGATTCTTCTTGCGCTTGTTTTTTTTCGCCGGTATTTCTCTCTTCAGTGTCCAACAAAAGTCAGCCATCATATTGATGTTCCATCTTCCTTGATACCATCTTTCCATTTCTTTTATGTCTTGGTAGAATCGTTCACCTTGCTCTTCACTGAAGTCCAGGTTTTTTTTCAGGAAAGTAGTCAAGGTGTGAATGGAGGACATGTATTTTCAGATTCATGAGACAGCCTAATTTGCGGAAATTTTTTAGCACGATTCTAGCATTATTAGCGCGATGTTTTTGTAGCTTTTACTTTTCTTATTATCTAAAAATTTGTCTACAACTTCTTTGAAGTTAACCCATACTGCCTTCTCGATGTCAATCATTTTAGTAAGATTTATCTTTCAACAGTGTACGAATTTGTGGTCCGTCGAAAATTCTCTCTTTGAACTTAGCTTCAGACACTTGGCTGAACGTTTGTCTCAAATATTCAAAGCACCGTCCTTCTTTGTCAAGAGCTTTGATAAATTATTTCATCAAGCCTAGTTTAATGTGAAGGGGAGGGAGAAAAATTTTTGAAAGCTCAACCAATGGTTGGTTTTTAATGTTCATCGAATCAGGTTCTAATGATCTTGTTGGCCACTTTTCTTTTTTATAATGATTTTCCCGGTCTCTACTATCCCACTGACATAGAAAATGCGGATACTTGGCCTTAAAGTCCGATTATTGTCCTAGAATCATAGACAATATTTTGAGATCTCCGCAAATTTGCCATTTATGTTCCTTATACTTAATTTTTTTCAAAACCATTTCTATATTCGAATTCTTCTTTTAGCACCGGGAAACATATGGTCTAGGTTTAATCACAAGTTTTTGGTCTTAGAATATATCAATAAAAGCAAATTTTGAGCAAATTTTTGACCCATTTTTTTGTTCTAGATTGAAAATTTGTCCTGGATGGTCCTATTTTTATGTCAGATTCGTATTCAGCGACAAAATACATATGAATAGCTGGGTCTCCATCCCACTAAAGGATACTTTTTTTTTGTGAGCCAGTGTAATTAAAATGAATTCGAAGCAATATGCGATCAGAGTCAAAAATTTTTAAAACCTGTTCAGTCAGAAACTAAAGACATTATGATGGTATAAAAATTATCTTTTTCTATAAAAACTTTTTGTATATAAAAAGAGTAGTATGTATTACATGCATAGTATTTACGTAAATTTTAGATAATTCTTCGGATTTTATTTGCTCGTGCACATCATCGAAAAAAGTCTGCATGACAAGTTTGTGCCTTTGCTTTTCTTATTCGCTGCCCTTATCCAGCTTCAAGATAAGCCTTCTTCGAGAGTATACTTTTCGTACTATACGACTTCGTGAACTGTTCCTCCGAGAATCCATCGTGGCGGCATTATCGATAGCGTTATTCTCCCTTGGCACGAACGCGCTGCTTTGGCTTTTTTTTCCCATGAATTCAAAGGACGCCTAACAGAAGCAGAAATATGAATACCCACGCGCCTCAGTTTCGATGTTGTACATGTGGGAATTGCAAATTCTAGCGGGCGGAATAGACGAGACGCGTTTCTCGTCTGCAAGAGCGTGGCCGAACGCATCAAAGTAACCAATTGAAATGCTCGCTGCGTTTCCTCACCATCCTTACGACGCTTCTCTCGTGCTACACGCAAAGATATAGTAGTCGGGGCGAGCATAAAGTACGCGACGATATATGCCGCGAGGTGGGTGCGAATTTATGCCCTTGTTTCAGCGATGCTACCACTCGTCTTGAACCACTGTGAGTGGTTCTACCAGTGAAAATGCTGGTGAGAATTCATCGTTAAACGCCGAATACTAGTAGAAACTTTATAGCATACCATACATAAACGCAACTGCTACATTGATAATAGCAATATTGAGGTATAACTCTGTTTTTATGTTTGAATTTTCGAGTCTATAATAAATTCGTAAATGTATGAATAGACTAAAAAAGCAATAGAATTATTAATAATTTGTTTAATTGATTTTTGTCTATATTTATGTAAAATTTATACATGTATATAAGTTATGTTTTATAAATTATATTAATTATGTTAATATCCGATTACCTATGTGTAATTTCGATTCAAAATTAAAAAATGAGAATTAAGAGATGGTTTACTGTATCGTAGATTATTTATCGTAGGCATATAAATTGGTGTTGTTATATGAGAACAATTTAATTTATGTCGAAGAAAAATAAATAAAAGAGAGGGAAATAATCACACAAGGTAGTGACATTCGAAGCTATTCTGTTTTAATGAAACCAAACGATTTATCATCGTCAATTTTCATTTAAATCTCTGACCACACTCGTAATTTACGACTGCAGCTGTGAAATGTCACAGATAGGCGCCACAAATAAATAAATCACTGGTGAACCGCGAATGAATTGAAAACTGTGACATGTGGTAGCAGCGTAGATTATGGATATCCCTATTGCTAGCATCAACAAGAGAGAGAAAGTATTAAAAAGAATTTTTTATAATATTTTAATTATGTACGTATGAAGGATTGCACTCAAGCCTTTTAGCTAATATTCAATTATTAATTATTAATTACGAAAAAAATGCGAAATACATGCCTAATAAAATAATTTATGAAGGAAAGATAAAAATAATTTATGAAAAAAAGATAAAAGTATAAAAAAAAATGATTTGATAAAGTTGCACCTAAACAACTCTAGAAAATGTACAAAAGTATTGGTATTGTTATATAAGCAACACTGCATAGTAAAATGTAAAATGTATATCGTATTTAAGTTGTAATAAAAAATCTTTTATTTCCTCGGACTGTGATGCAGAATAAAGTAGATAATAGGCCTTTTTATAACTATTGAAACAAGTGTCGCCTAGAGCGATTTTGTAAGACATATATAATTCATTTCACATTTATTCCTAAATTTCTGCAGCATTTTATAATTTGCAAAGATAAAATCAACTTTTTCTTGGACGTTCGGTCGCCTTGAATGTAAAGTAAGCGCAGAGCACACAGGGATGCAAGAGCTGTGCCAGCACGTACAAGTTAACTCCTGCGAACCCAGGCCGACCGACCTGGGTACGTATCTAATTATGTGTATCCCTTCACGTAAATATGCGAGTGTTTGCGTAGACAAACGTGGTATTCGAGTTAACGCGACGCGAAGCAGGTAGGGTGGCGGTGTGTTGGAAATTCATGAGCTTTCAAGAGAACCTGGGGATAGGAAACAGCGAGAACGCGTGCACGGGAGAAGAGAGGGATATAGAGAGAAGTTTGAATGAAATGGAAGGAGAAAGAATGAGAATTTATAAAGTCTTTCTCTTCTAGAATTCTAGACTTCTAGAGGAAACATCGTGAAGAAACGCAAGTTACATATGCGTATTAGATTGCCTAAATATCTTTTGTATAATAGTGGTGTGTACGCATTGTCTTAGACTAATTAAGTTAAGGAAACGCGAGTACGAAAGAAAGAGAGAAAGTGAGAGACAGAATTCAAATAAAGAAATGGTTTGGAAAGAAAGAAAAGACAGAGAAGTAAGTAATTGAAACAAGTATCTATTTTGCATTATTATTTTAAATTTTTTCATCATTTTTTAAATATTGAATTTCTATGTATCTGAAGAAAAAAGGTAAGAGTATTACAAAATCATAGCAAGAAGATATTGCATTCCGAAATATGAGAGTTATAGGCGGTTTTGAAAACTATTATTCTGCTTTCGGTTATAATGTACTTCTACAATACATAGAATTGTTCTTAAAAATTAATTCGCGGCGCTTCAGGGACGTGATAAGAAATTCAGGAGGGCTGAGCTGCTGCGGTTGAACTAAATCTCTCTGACGGCTCTGAAAGTCATCCTCTGTATAAGATTACATATAGATTGTTTTCATTTATAAGTTATATTTATTGAGTTATATTTATTGTTTCAATTTAATAATAGCAACACTGAGTGTTGCTATTAATTGTTACATAATACAATTAAATTTATAACTAATTTAGGTAATGAAAATATATAATTCTTTAAATTTAAAATTAATAAATATTAGATAAACATTATCTTTCATTTTATTTTTTGATTACATATCTTAAGATTTAAAAACGTAACATCAAAGAAAGTAAAACTTAAAAAAAAATTTAAACTAAATATAAAATAAAAATATAATTTTTTTATGTTAGTTTATCTTAATAAGTTGTGGAAAGTTTATTATAAATATTCTGATTGTAAGACTAAAATTCTTTTACATTTAAATAGTGAGTCGCATATAATGTCTTATATTTTTTAAAATTGAATCTATTACAATATTTCTTAGTAAGATAAGTATATGCTCGATTTCTCAGTTGTCACGGCATTAGATTTTTAAAACGTTTTCTGAAGGTTTATTATGCTGAATATTATCCTTGCGTAAGTAAGTATTTGTGTAGTTATTATTCATCAACTGAGCTACATGCGATTGCCGACGTTAAACACGATTTAGCACTCAAGCCTTGACTGGCTGTAAGCTATATTAGAACGACTAAAGTTTACTTATAAAGCATAATGGATTGACGTGCGGAACTAACAAAAGAAAATTCGAAAATCCTTTTTTCTGCAATGTTTCTAAACTTTGGATAAATAAACATATTCAGAGTTACAAACTGAAAATTTTTTCATTAAAAATGAAACCAAAAAATTTTTATAATTTATCATGGTTACCGATTTTGTAAATTATAGACATTTAGATCTATTATTAATAAAAAGATAATTTTTGTCTTAAAATAAATTACAATTTATTTTTAGTAGTATTTTACATTTCACACTGGAAAAAGAGTTTTATATTAATTAGAATTCTGTTTGAAAGTGAGCAAATAAGAATTTTCTGATTGAATTCTAATGCTAATTTGAATAATTTGAATTTTTTTGTTCATTTATTTTCAACTAGAAATTTTCTCAGTGTGTGTGTTACAACATTTCTTACAAAACGTATTGTTAAAGGCACACTTATTTAGTTGAGTGGTTGACACGATTATAATTATGATGTAAATTTTACTATGATTTGATAGGAAAATACACACTCGATGTAACCACAGTACAATCCGGTTTTAATCGAGGCTGAACATCATATTCGTTTCCAGATATTGCTATTAATTAGAGTAGAGGGTTGAGTCGAATTGTCTCCATTACTATGGTGGATTTCTCAGGGACGTTAATTACCACGAAAGTTACATCTCCCGCTTCCGACATTCTCTTATGTCCAATTATATTAAGACATCACGATTCCGCCCGACAGTCGCTGCAGTTGTTAGTAACCCAATTAATAGTAGTTTTAATTCTTCTTCAAGGATATTCTTATAACAGTTTTAATTTTCTTTCAATTCCTTGAAAAATACAGATGACCATCGTTTTGATATTTATCTCGAAATTTTTATATTCCAATTATAAGATGATGGGGGTGGTGGTGGGATTTTTTTTATATCTAGATGGTAAGATTTACAATTATTCTAGGTTAAGACCACGTTACGCATGTTGCAAAAATGTATAAACTGTTTATAAGAAGACATTTGCTACTACAAAATGCATGATATCAGCATAAACTTACCTTTTTAAAAAAAGTAAAAAAGGCGCTAAGCATACGTGCTTTTCAAATAAAATCTAAATATCCAACCCAATTAATTGTAGTTTTAATTTTTTTTCAAGGATATTCTTATTGAAGGTCTTCGTATTCCAACCCAAGTAATGGCAGTTTATTATAGTAGTAATAATCATATTATAATTTTAGTAACTATAAATAGTAATTTTTAAGAGAGAATTAAAGCTGCCATTACTTGGATTGGAATACGAAGACCTTCAATAAGAATATCCTTGAAAAAAAATTAAAACTACAATTAATTGGGTTGGATACTTAGATTTTATTCGAGAAGCACGTATGCTTAGCGCCTTTTTTTATCTTTTTTAAAAAGGTAAGTTTATATTGATATCACGCATTTTGTAGTAGCAAATGTCTTCTTATAAACAGTTTATACATTTTTGCAACATGCGTAACATGGTCTTAACCTAGAATAGCGCCGAGACACTACCGTGTGTCCTGATTCTGCTCGCTACGATCATTTTTGTAAAGGTCTGCGAAGATTCTTTATAACTAATAGGAAAATTTTTATTAGTTATGGAAAGGTATTATGATTTTTATTTGGCGTTTCAAGCATGCATTTTGATATTGCATACGTATCTAAATTTAAAAAGTAAAAGAAAAAAAAAACAAAAAATAATAAAAAATGTATATAATAATTCTAAATAGTCTAAATTATCTTGTATCAAAATAGAGATAAGAAGAAAGGTTTAATAATATATGTATAACCAACTACATTAAGACAAGGCCGATCCAACAATTAGAATGCTAAACTTTTTGCGGTATTTCTTTTATTTAGTGATATATGCACAACTCCTATAAAATTTTTAGACATTCCATAGCAGATCTATTACACGTTATCCTGCACGATTGGCGTAGGAAATTCATTCGTGGTAGCGAGTGATGAATACTTCGCAGCAGAAGGTCAAGTACCGGCGGCTTAACACGAATCAATGTAGCAGTATCATAAATACCGATCCCTTTACGTACGCGGTGTGGCTGCGAAATGTAAAAGGTGGGTGGTTGGGTCTATTGCGCACCGCTACCGGTCCATGGGGTACACTTCTCAGTCCCCGCTATCATCCCTCGGAGCTTCTATCTCTATCGGCGCGCACCAACGACGGGAAGTCTTTATGGCGGTCATGCGATCGCCGCATTTTATGAGTACGTGGCCTTTACTAGCCACCACGTAACTATGTAAGCACGCATTTCTGATTACCATTGCCTTGTATGTATTATACATTGCACTAATGATAGTGTAAATGCACTTACGCAATACGAATCTTTGCTGATCATATCTTCTTCTATCATTCCATCTATATCATTTTTCTGACTGTTTAATTTATTTTATGTTGCTATTATAGGATATTAAAGCGATATACTAGGATATTATCTTTAACGTCTAATTCCAATTTAAATTTATAATGTCTAAAGAGATATCTTCAAGATTGACGGGTAGAATGTGATTAAATCTTCAAGTTAACTTTATCTCTTAATTGCTACATCTATAAAATATATCTTCTCTCTTAAAATATTTTCATCTTTATAAAAAAGAAATAAATGATTCTATTTTTTAAATTGTTACTCTAACACATTTTTTTCCTATAAAAATTTCTGCGCGATAAATGTACGTATATACATACATTGTATACAATATCGTATATTTTATGCGTCACAATGAAAATGTATGAACAGCAAGTCGTAGAATATAGGGAAAAATATGAGAAATGTTAAAATATTGTAGTAAACATTCCTGTATATGGATGCATTCAATTGATTCACTGTAACATATAGTAATACAACTAACAGCATCAATATAAAGTTGAACATGACTATTCTCAAATACAGAACACACAAGTAGCTGAAGGAGAAAAATGAGAGAGAGTGCAAGATGGACGAAGATCTTTATTTATTACTTATATGTTCGTTTGGTGCACGTGAGATATTTATACGAATGTAAGCAATACAGGAGGAGTTTATATTTTCTTCATATTATCGTCAGTACAGTGTGTTTAGCATGTTTATTATAGCGAACGTGAATATAAAACGCTATAATATCGTGAAAAATTCTAATAGTTTCATGGATAAATTTTGATCTAATTTTTTTCAAGGAGAATTTGATATGTATGTTAGTTTAATATAAATTATCAGATTTTTTGTATAAAAAATTCTAAACCTAGACATTTAGTCAACATTTTTATAACAACAATTTTTATTTAAGTTAATATAAAAACGAAGTAATATATCATTGAGAGAGACATTATCTAATAAATAATGAAAAATAATAAAATAGATTCTTATATAAGGATATTAGATAAGATAAGGATATTATCATATGACTTAAATCAAAATGTATCGTCAAATATTTTTGTTCGGCTGCGCGTAATCCTTGGACTTTATACGGTAGAAATAGAAAATTACGGCAAGAAGGGACAGTAAGAAAACATTGTGGAAGCCGTCGGTTGAAATCACAACCAAGCGTGAAAAAGCCCGTTGCTAAATCGTTTACTGTGTTTACGGCGAAAAATCCACGGGTGGTTAAAAGATTGAGGCCAAACAATCTCGTTGGTACTTAATAGGTGAAATTACATTTTCTTGTGCGGTCTACAAGATCTAACAACGATTTTTTTCTCTGTCTCTCCCTTTCTTTCTACAAACCCTGAGGCGACTATTCGCTTACAATCTTGATCTAAAAGATTAAGCTCCTTAAAGCTTAAGAGGATCTTAAAATTGTCTGTTTTACCATATATTGTCTGTTTAAACATATATAATTTTAATTGTAACGCATTTCCATACATATTTCTTTTAGATTTGATAATCCTTTCCCAGATTTAAAGTATAGATACGT
Organism: Mycetomoellerius zeteki; assembly: GCF_001594055.1. NCBI lineage: Eukaryota > Metazoa > Arthropoda > Insecta > Hymenoptera > Formicidae > Mycetomoellerius > Mycetomoellerius zeteki. Next base: position 1,682,920 of record NW_017257409.1, on the reverse strand, counting down.
GTTAGAAAGAAAATATATTAATATACGTGTCTGTAAGGTAGAGTTTACGTCGAGAACGAAAACAATTGTTTAAATTAAGATTTTTAACAATTTTTAATTCTGTTCTTAATTGCATTTCAGAACTGAAACAGATTTTGTAGAATTGGATATATATATAAATTCATATCGAAATATTTAAGCACTAAGATCTGTTTTAACTGAAAATAAAATTATTTCTCTTAATTGACATGTTCAAAATAATTATTGTGTCCACAGATTTCTATCAGATAATTTCACTTGTAAGGCAATTATGAACCGAAATAATAATCTCAAAAAAAAATTAAATTTATCATTTTATATTGATAACTAAAATTTAATAAATGTAGTCCTTTACAACATTTGTAATGCTATTAGCATTTTAAAATGCTGTAAAGGTTAAGAACTAAATTTATTAAATCTTAATTAGAATTAATTAAAATTATTTTAATGGATTTAAATCATAGTCCATATTGATAAAACAGTATATATAAAGAAAAAGAATTTAATTAATTTTTTCCATTATTTAAATACTATAATAAGAATTATTTAAAGAGAGTGTCTATTGATAACTCATTTTTAATATAAATTAAGCACTTCAATTGATATATGTTTTAATGTATGATAATTGTGTGATGTAAATTAGATTATATTTATTGATTGTATGGCAAGTACAACTAGTTAATTATTAATAACTAAATCATTTATTTTTGGAACGATATTATTTGCGAACTGATATTTCGATATTTTTCCACCTAAATCTCCTCAGTAAGTTTAGATCTTTGCAACGACTCAACTGAAAACTTTTCATGTCAGAGAGAAGAATCTTGCACGAGGCGAATTCGTTAAATTTGCAATAATTCTACATGTGTGTATCTTAAATATTTCAAAATAAGTCTTTAAAAGCTTTAAACTCGATTCTCTGATAGTTTTGGAAAACGTGCACCGATTAAACTGTAACTGCATGCCATGCGCGCACAAGTTGTTGCAACATTAATACATCACGTGCACTTTAATCCATTATCCCGCTTTCCATTACAATCTCCTTGATCTCGCTCTCGTCTGTTACCTGGATCCTTAAGAGCATCTTGAAAATCTTCCCCTGTCGATGATTCGTCGACATGGATCATTTTCCGTATAATTAACGTTCGAGTAATTATCCATAGTGCAATGAATTACGTGCTTGTGATGGATTTCCACTTTCCATAATAAATTAATTTAAATTTAATTTATTAATGCATTTAAATTTTCTTTCGTAAAATAAATTTCAATATGTATGTTTTAAACATATGCACAATTTAAATATATCTTAATAAGACATATAGATTAATTAATAAGACATAATGATTAATTTTCATTATTCAAAATTTTAAAATAAAAAAAAAAATTTTAATTATGTTTTGTTAAGAAAATTTAGTAAAGGACTAAATATTAATAATTATTAGGAAATAAAACTGAAACTTAAGAATAAGGTTTAGAACATTATCAAATAATCCCAAATAAAAAATATACATATTAGCAATAATATGGCATTTAGAAAATACATTACTTATATTTAAAAACTTTATGTATTTTTAGAGTTAGAATATGTATAATATAGATGTAATCATTGGTATAATTTGTGTATTTTTTAAATTTAAATAAGGCGATATATTATATATTGATTTTAAAATATTATCGATATAATAATAATAATAATTTTCTTCTGAAACATATACAGATGGTATGCGTATTTCTACCACGTAGGCAAAAGCTATGAGAAACCTGAGGCAATTTAACGCAAGAAAGTTTGTTCTGTAATTTCATGCTCGCAAGTTTGCGAACTCGAAATGTTAAGTCGTAAGATCTATCAAATTAATCATCTCTGCTGTTCCTCCGATAGTATTAATTATTAGCTAAATTTATACTGCTAACATCAACGGAATAACAACAGGAGAGAACAAATATTAATTTATGCTATTAGAGAAGCGCGATTTCGTCACTTTATTTGTATATTGCAGAGTATTTGATTAAAACAACTTGACTATATTTGTACCGACATGTATGACATTCTTATAAAAACATTTATGATATTATTGATATTTTTATAATCAACAAAGAAAGAAGCTCGTTTATTATTAAATTATACATCAGTTAAAGTATATTTATTTAATTGCAGACTTCTTAATTTATGATTTAATTTTAGATTTCTTAATTTATAACATTCAATAAGAATTCTTTATTTGTTCTTTTTGTAATATTTTGTAATGTTTTTGCTGCTTATCAAAAACATCAAAAGTTACTTTAACATTGATATACCAACATCTGATTTATATATTTATTTAGATTTAGATTTAGAAGCTTAAGCGTAGCATTAAACAACTTTTATATTATACAATACTAAAATTAGATTAAATATTAATACTAAGATATTAATATTATAGAATTTTTTATACAATTTCAGAATTATCAAATTAATAAAAACAATTATTCACATGTTATTTCAACATGAATATTCTATAATATAAAGAGTCATTTCCAAAGTTGTCGAGCCAGCTTTTATCATAGATTATACATGAACATCGAGAACTACTGGTAGCAATAAAAATGATTTTTTTCAATAGTTTTCTACTGTCGGAGATGTCGATCTTCACCTCCGATTTCATTGTATATGTATGATGCTTTTCACCATAAATACTTGAAAGAGGGAAGGATGCTGTAAGTCGCAGGTGGTCGCCTTTGTAATGACTGTTTCGGTGATGAATTAATACACAATAAAGCCACTACACACAACACACACACACACACACACACACACACACACACACACACACACACACTCTCTCTCTCTCTCTCTCTCTCTCTCTCTCTCTCTTTCTCTCTTCTATTTGATTAAGATTAATTCATACCAATCTAAATTTTTATCTCATAAGAGATCGCTATCGTTTTTCTAACATTTTATAATATTTCTCTTTTTCTATCAAATGTAACAATTTTAACGAAGAACGCAATTAGACGCAATTAAAAGAATTGACTGATTTATTTAGATTAAAATTTATTATTGTGCACATGGATCTATCTATCCAAGGTATCTCATGATATCTTTAGCATAACGTTTTTATAAATTGAGAATACTGTATAGTTATTCATCTGCAAATTATTTATTATATTATATCTTTAATATAACTTAACTTCTCTTCTTTAAAAATGTAAACAATAATAATTAATTAAACAATATTTAAAAAAATAAGATAGGAAGTTTACATTTAATCTTTAATTTGTATCCTTTTTATTTCATTAATTACGAAATTTTCCAATTGCTTGAAAATTACATTATTGCACGAGTAGTTGCATGCAGCATGCAGATATTAGATATGTATCTTCCTATATGTATTGGTCGATATAGTGCAAGTAGTTGGAAGTATATTAAAGCAGAACGGCATATGCTACAACTCGCGGAAGATAATGGACGCTATAGCGCGTTATACAATGGTACCCGCAGTGCATGCAAATTTGATACACTGTTGCGACAGGCAGATAAGATGGTCATGATAAGCGTGATATCACAGGACACCGATTACATTAAAAGTAGTAATTATTATCAAAGTTATGTAGCGTACATAAAAACATCGCATGGTATTGAGACACAATGAGTTTTGAATTTTCTTTCACAATCTTTTAATACAATCTTAATATAATTAATTACAATGCAATCTCAAATAATTTTTTTCTCCGCTGAAAGAAAAATTTATTCATATGAGATTTAATAGTTTCTCCTTCGTTTATTGGTATAAAAACTTTATTCATTTGTATAAAATAATTTTACAAAATAATTTCTTGTCTTTTTATTATCTAAATCTAGTGACACCTATATTTTGGTTAAATAAATTTTTTAATATTAATTATTTTTGAGAGTAAGATTTGTAAATTACAGATAATTTAATTATTATAAGCAAAATGCAATTAATATTTTTTGTTAAGACGTTAATTACAACAGAATATTAATTATCAATTGTAATTATTTAGTAATGAATTTTTTAATTTTATTTTTCGACAATAGAAAATTATACGTCACAGATTTAAACAAATTGTATTGAGAATCATCTTGTACTATTGTATTGCAAAGTTTATATCTATAATTTTTAATTTTTTATGTATAAAGTAAATTAATGTAACTAGTGAAGAAATTGTATCGATCAAGTTTTAATAGAAAGTTGTTATTCAGAATTTGTTTGCGACGTCAATAATAGTTACCTTTAATTTTAATTGTTGAATAGCTTCCTGGGAAATCCCTTGAATGTTAAACGATGTCTATTTATTTATTTACTGCATTTCGCCTAGCCTTTCCTACAAAAAGAGGCATGTTGTCGAGGAAGGGCGGTAGTTTATAGGATAGATATAGTAGTGGTGAGTTACTTGCCCAGAGGATTCATATTTTTCAGTATATGCACGTCAACACAAGTGTTGGTCATTATATAAATAATTCTAGTCACGATAGCGCCATAATTTCATGTATTTTCTGATGCTGCGTTTTCATAAATCGATGATAAATATTTACTATATCCTCCACCGATTTTAACCATTGTAAAGTACGCGATAATTTGAATAACTGCCTCTCCATTTGACTAACTGCTATTTATTATTTAAAGGACGCTATTATAACAAATTACTTGTAAATTTAATTTCTTTTTACTTGAACACTCGGGGAAACAAACAAATGATATCGCACGAAGATATAATGCTCATCAGCATTTCTCACGAGACCGATTCAATCGTTCGTGATTGTTGCTCTACACCCTCAATCTCGACTAAAACTCCTTCCCCATTATCCCCGTATCACTATCCTTCGTCCATTCCTCTTGTAATCCTTCCCTCGCCGATCTGCCCGTCCGCGATCAAACGATGATTGCATCCTGAAACTGCGACGGAATCAGGTCACGTTTCAAAATCCTCTATCGGTTCATAGAACCTTATGGGAGATGGAAACATGATTCAAAGGTACTAAGCTTCACGGAGAATTGGTCGGCGATGTTTGTAACCAATCAGATGTTTGTAATCCAGATCTTTTGTGAGTTAAAAATGCTAAATTGTCAATAATTTTATAAAGAAAGTATGTAATTTTGTTTAAAAACATATTTTTTTGTAACAATTAAGATTTTTTCATTATTTTAACAAAAGTTTAAAAAAGTTTTAATTAACTCTTCTTCTATTGATAATTCTGGAATTGTCTATCAGAAGTGGGATTCAAGCGGATCTCGGAAGTGTAATCCTCTTTTCTAACAATGTTTGATTCTTTTTATTTCTATTTTCTTATATAATGAAATATGTCATTACACACACTTAAATCTTTTCAATGAAAAATATATCGTATTCCTTATTTAATAGTAGAAATTTTTTAGTAGGATTTTATTCTAAACGCAATGATGCATATATCGTATTTACTTTATTTTTCTTATTGTCAAAATCTTCTAGTGGAGTTATATATTGAGCTTTGTTGCTGTTCTCTGGTCTTACCGTTCTCTAGTCACAAAAATCCGAAAATGTATTAGCTGTCGTGATCCTAGAATCCCTTCAGGATGCTTAGGTTACCACTCTCGCAAGGCACGTACCACACTTTGCACTCTTCATCGAAACGAGCTGGGTATTAGGGTTTAAGCCGATTTCTGATCCTCCCTGCAAAAATCCGCTGGCTTGAATCAATCTTATACGATTCGATGGTAAGCCCATCCGCTGAATTTCATTTAGCTATTTTCCATTTTTACCGCGGATCGTATCGAGAATATTTCCTAGAAATTTTTCGTTCTTTTGTAACCTCGGGCAAATACATCTATTCTTCAGATAATAAAATTGAACAAAATCTTTTTATCTTATATTAATTTTGATATCGATTTTAAGATGATCATTTTGGAAAGATATAATACTATAAAAAAGTAAGACAAGAACTACATCTATCTCTTTTCTCTGTACTACTAAAAACAATTACATTAAAACAGAACTAATGATATTAGTGCTTTCAACCCTCCATCAAATTTTAGAAAATTAATAGATGGCAGGGTTTGATATCGCATTCTAAAAAAACTTGATAATGTTGAGATTGTGTGTGCACAAAGATATCAATATCCAGTTTATTTTGTTGTAAGAACGAATAGAAGTCGTGTCTGTGCCTTCAATGATTCATGTAGCGGACCGCGTAAGATTTCGTGCAAATAAACAATTTGGATTCTTTTAAGTGTTTTGACACTAATTTCAATAAAGAAGTGTAAAGATTTTGCTTTTAAAAAAGATTTTTTAATGTTTTATCTTTTTAATGTTATATCTTTCTTCACTAAATGTATTACGAAATCAACATTTATGGAGACGTATCTTACGTTTAAGTAATTCATATAAATATTTGAAACTGAAAAGAAATCTTCTCGAGAAAAACTTATTGAATTAGAGAAACACAAAAGATGTTCATTTGATCAAATGGTAGAAAAAGTATGTACTGTGCTTTATGAAACAAATATGTAGCGAGGAGCATCGCATACACTGTTCTGTGCCATATAATATTTGTATTTTGAAATCTTTATATTCGTTAAAATAAAAAGAACTTAATAATTAACCGCTATAAAAATAATTTTATTATTTTTTTACGAAAACACTGAATTTTTAAATAAAAGATATTAATAATGTATCAAATCATTTTAAGAAATATATTACTTTAAAGTTGCACCAAACTTGAACGATATGAGAAAATTTATATAATAAAATACAAAAGATGTGATTTGATAGAAAAAAAAACGATGTGTGCGATGATCTAATAAAATGAGTTCTGAATTGAAATGATTCGGAACGTTATGATTCTATCAAATAATCGTTAAGAGAAAGAACAGCCTTTTCTAGTAAAAAGGTACTATGTAACTTTTTTGATATCCAGACTCTCGAAAATGAGCCGACGAGATGCGAGCATACGAATTTGTGAGGTAACATTCACGTTTATAGGGTCACTAAAATTTTATGAGAATTTCTTTCTTAGTATTCAGTAGAAAGAGATGCAGTTTGACTGGAAGATGGGAGACAAGCTGCGCGATATAAAATAGGAATGAACTCAATCTGTTCAGTATTAGTGATAGTAGAAAGATCATAATGTATAAACAGTGTGTGTTATATATTTCTACGTGACACACAGGTTTTTTATATTATATATTATAGAGATTATGGATTATCCATAATCTCTATTTACTTTGGAGTGAAATCTCATTCTAAAGAGTAAAAAGAATATTTTTTTGAAAAAGAATAGCTCAGTTTTCAATTTTTAAGAGTGAGATTTTATTCTTCAGAGTGACAATTCATTCTAAAAGTTTTAAAGAATATGCATTAAAGAAACTGTGTAAAAAATTATGTTATCTTATAAAATAATTAAACCAAATCTTTAAATTAAAATTAGAAAATATTAAAAATTACTAATGAATATATTTTTATTAAAAGAACAGATTAATACTCATCATTTATTATATCCATTATTTTAGTCCAGATTACGGAACATCTTTAATAAATTGGGAAAGTTAGCATTTACAAAATATAGGGCATAACAATTTTTGAAAAGTATTGTGTTTGTAATTTCAACATTTATTTTATAATCAAGTATAGGAACAAATGAGGCAATCGCTAACATAAACGTGAACGATACAGTAATAATAGAGTACTAATAATCTCTCATTTCTTGTTCCCGATAATTCGATAAATGTTCAGTGTTGCATTATAACGTGATCATACAATGCTGTTGATAAATATCATTATATGTTTTTAATGTTTTTAATATAGGAAATTAGAGTGGAGAAATTGTGAATATCTAAGACAAAGATTAAATGAAGCAGATGATTATTTTTTTTTATTGATAGAAGATAGTTTATTTAAAGGAGGCACTTCAGTTATTTCGTTTTAAATTTTACAACAATTGATATTTATATATTATCAATACATAAATTACAATTTTAAAACAAAATCCAATTTGGCATTGTTTCTTGGTGCGACAGGCAATTCCCGCGATTTTAACTTTTTGTTTAAAATTATAGTTTATAATAACAACATATAAATGTTAACTATCGTAACTTAAAATCAATAATTGGTGTATGTCTTTTAAATAAAGCTTCTTTAATTGATAAATAATCTTTGGCTTTATATAACTTTATACTTAAATATACTACTTCCCGTATACTTAATTCTCTTTAAGTTTATTGCTTATTTTACAAACATAAACTAACTTAACTTAGTTTATAATATATTTTCGTATACATTTTTATCTTATTAGCAAATGTTAAGATAAATATTAGGCCTTATGTGATTAATTAATAACATATCATTTATCACATAATTGTAGTATTTTATTATATAAACTAAATATTTCTTAATCACAGATTAAAAATAGTTTTTGTTTTTATTTAATAAACTTAAAATTCTTAGTATTTCCTTACTCTAATCTTTGCTCGTAAAATGAAGCGGAAAAAGATAAAAATATTTATTTGTTTGATATATCGTCGACGTTTGAAATCGGTAGTCATTTTTGTGCGCAGAATGCTTTTGCCCTCCGTTTGCGAATGAAACCTGAAAAACAACGCGAGGGAATTATGCATCTTTAATAAGAACGTCTCTCTCAGGATCGACGCTATAAAAGAGTGTTGTGAATTTTGTACCTGACCATTCGCCTATGTCCTCTGAGAGAGAACGGAGCGATCCGATACAAATTGTATTGAGTGTCACGTATCTCTCGTAGCTATTTCATTCTGGATTCAAAGACATTGCTCTGTCTTAGATACAATTGTAGCACAAAATATTGAAAAATTGAGAAATTTTATTACTTATGACTTTCAACTATAAATGCGTATTGCTCTGCATGTAACATAAAAAAACGAAAATATCAGAGACATAAAATCTTTTTCTCAATAAATTAAATATGTAAGAAATGTAGAATAATAGAATAATTTTATAAATTGGCCCATACTTGGGTTACAATGTATTCTTGACTTAATAATTCAAAATGCGAGCTTATCAGGGAAACTAGAAGCGATGAAAATTTTGAAGATGACTGGATTTTGTGGGGCATTTATAATCAGTGGTGGCATGAATTCTGCTTATGGAAGGAGGAATATTTATATGCAATTACTATTAAATTCAGAATTGCGTACTTTGAGAAGCTCTATTTCGAATAAAAATATATTTACAGATTTTTGTTAATATAAATTTTTCTATATTAATTCTATATGTACATATAATCATTTATTATTATTATTATTATTATTATTAAGCAGACACTCAATTTGCAGTATATGTAAACAAATTATGTTTATCTTTGAATAAAATATTATTATAGACAAAAGTTTATTAAAAGTGCTCTTATTCTCTTATCCCCTATTCAATAGCTTGAATACGAGTAATTACGAATAGGTAGATAATCCTGTGTCGATTTAGCCAGCACATAGGGTTCGTCATAAATCGCGATCGTAGATATACTCGACGTACTCACAAATTAAATCATGTCCCAAATTTCTCAAATTAGATCACATACTTCTTATGTTTCAGATGATCACAAAAAGATAAGTAAGATCCTGCTATATCATTCCTCAAGAAAGATCCATAGTAGATTCTACACTTGTAGTCAATGCACTTGGTAATAATAAACTGCCAATAACACAAATATAACAATTTTTATTTAAAAAATCTATGTTTATTTTAAATAGTATAACTACTGATAGGGCTATTAGGCATATTAATGTTGTTTAAAATATTAGGGCTACGAGGATTATTACATTGAAAAAACTTTATATATGTTTACTAAATGTAAACATATATTTATTCAATTTACACATAACTGTTTTATTTTGAATAAATATTTATTTACTATAAATAAATATTTCGTTAGTACTATATTGGAGTAAATATTTATTTAAAATCTGCAAATTTGTTTTCTATGTATTATATAAGATACTAAAAGACCAAAAAATTTGAGATAAAATTTAAGACCACAAAATTAAGTATATATCTTTAAGAAAAATTATACAGTCAAAGAAAATATACTATTTTAATTTTATTTGAAAATAAAAGGTAACGGTAAAAAATATAATATTTGACAAATTATACATATAATATTAAACCATGTGATTTGAAATACATGTAACCTTAAAAAATAGGCAAACATGTATCACATATGGGACATATTTACAATTTCACAAAATGCTGCTTTTATTGTTAGGTCCTTAAATTGTAGGGATACAAAATTCTTCTATCTTTATATTTTTATATGTTGTAAAATTTACCCTTTTATAATATCTTTTTTTGTAATTTTACTTTACAATTTTAAAGTTTTTATATAGTATACGGAATATTTTGCGGTTTGACAATTTTTTTTGTAATTTTTTATAGTCTTCTTCATTATAGTTTTACTATTTCTTTCTTTCATAATATTATCAAGATTCTCTCTCTTAAAGTTTTTCATTGTTTGCATTCTTGGATAATAGTACAGCAAAATCTTTATGTTTTCTGTTTTATCGAATAGTAAATATTATTCGCGCGTACCATTTGTCTAATCGAAATCCGTGAAAATGTGCATACTGTCCTCTCGATCAATGCTGTCTCACCAAAACGATATGACACACATGTTGCTATTTGCTCAACTGTCGGGCACAGTGCTCTTCTTTGAATGCGTACGACAGTGCGTGCAATCTACATGTCGTGTCGCATGTTACGAAACATTTCACGATCGAATCGTTAACTCGATGTTACATCACATTGTTTTGACTGGCACATGAATAAAACAATTTTTTTGTGGCTACGTTTGGCAATATACGCCTAAGCAAAATGTGTTGGATATAAGTCACATCTATTTTGAAAATTTTCGAAGATGGGACTGGGCGCGACGTGTTCATGGTATACCATATTATAGTGATAGCAATAGTATATACTTTGTTTTGACATTTTAATTTGACATCAAATATATCACTCAGCATTATTAAGATCGTTTGAAAATGCGAAAAAGCATCAAATTGTTAAATTGCTAGTCAATTTAACTCGTGATATTACTGCGGTAATTTAGTAGAGTTGGTGTTTCAAGACCAAAAAATTATTTCGGCGCACGTTTCAAAGGACTACATACGTAGTATATAAATTCACACAGAATCATACAAGCATTTAAGATCCAGTTATACCGTTTAACATTGATTTCTATAGTTTGTATTAATAATTTACATTCTCAAACCAGTAATGGTTGAGCCACTTCAGGGTTGCCAAGATAAAAGTAGCATCCTTACAATTTTTTTTCCATCAGGTAAATTTAAAACAATTTGTTTTGTAACTAATAAACAGAAAAACTACTGACAACACAAATGATAATTCTTATCAAAAAGATGATTTATTCAAAAAGATTAAGAATGTAAAATAACAGGATCTTCTATTTATAATTAATTAATTTAATGTATATCAATTTGAAAAAAAGATTTATTGTTAATTAATTTTATCTGCTTCCATGCGGAAGGGCACATCAATTTCGAAATTAATATTTATTTGTATACTCTTGGTCAACATCGATCTCGAACCAATGTGCTTATTAGAGTAACGTTACACATCGTTTCCTGTGTCTACAGATAATCCTGAAATTTAATATTAACACAATTGCCCGAACTATAACGACAATATATCCTTTATAATTTGATCACTTTTACATGAAAAAAATATAAAAATATATAATATATATTTATATATATTACAAAGTTAAAAAAAATTTGAAAATCTGAAATTAAAAATTATCTTATCTTATTTTAATTACATTTTCCACTGGCAATTCGCGCGCGCGTGTTTTTGATCATAGTTTGCAACTTGGATTGTTGAGATCCATTAAGTTGCTGATCGGCATTTAGACTACGCGCGGATTGGTGAAGTAAGGAGCGGGAACCAAGCTAAAAAAAAGCTAAAAGCTGCAAGTAAATTCCAGCACTGGTATAAAATATTAGATCAATTGATTTCACGAACACATATTAAAAATGAATTAATATACCGAAGTGTATCATAAAATGCTAAAAAAAACTTCTTATTTTTATTTACAATATTTTAGTTAATATTAAAATTTTTTATTTTTGCGCTAAATTATGAAATAGCTTTTTATATTTTTTAGATTTGCAGGAAAATTAAATTAGAAAAGATATACTTATGTATATAAGAGTATTAGAAATAAAAAAACTGTGTAATCACTTAAAAGCTTACATTCTATTTCAACAGTTTTCGAGAGAATGTATAGAAGGTAATTTCCTCGTAATCGTTCGAGTTCTCTAAGAGTATCGGATGGCGACAATCGGAACGTCGTGGTCAGTTAACCGGATTTAATCACTGTAATGGCTACATTCACGAATCACGATACTTAGGAAGAAGACAAAAGCGATTGAACTTTATACGGAATTATAGATCTATTAAAAGAAATCCTGACGTCAAATGGAATTATGAAAGACCCTTCATTTCTTAAAAACCTTTTTAAAATGTTTCCAGTAAGTGGCTACGTTTATACCGTGCATTTAGGCCGCGGCCTATACAATAGATTTCTTTGTTTATCCTGTATATTAAACAAAGACACCTATCGTATAGGTCGCGGACTATGCGCACGGTGTAAACGTAGCCAATAACTCTAAAGAAATATGAACCTAATCTTTCAGTCTGTTATTTTCTCATGTTAAATTAATCAATATAAAAAATAATTAATATTTTTCACATACATTGTATGTAGTCAGTTTTATTCAATATTTTATAGATATATTTTTATAAAATGTTTTTATAAATCTGTACATTTTTTTTTTATATCAACTAATATTTGTAATTTTTTTCACAAAATTGTTAACACACAGTATATTAAATATCAAAATATAAAAATAGAAACAAATAAGGATAATTTTTAAAAACGATTAGTCACAGAAGGAGAGCTACATAATATATATATACAATAGTTCGTGTATGTGTATACGTTGATGAGAGTTAATGCTAATTAAATGATAATTAATCTATCATTACTTTTTAAATAAAAAAGATAATGTATCTTGCAATGAAAAGACTAATTATTTTTATTTAAAGTAGAATTTTTACGAACGAAAATTTAATGAATGATAATTACGTAACAAAGTGATAAAAAATATTAAATTGAAAATGATCAGATGTATCTTTTGATATTGCTCGTTATTAAAGGACTTTTTCATTAGGCTTATCTCACCATCTCGAGGCGAAAAGTTTAACGATATTCATACAAAAGCTGGACGATAACGCGTCGGACGAAATCGAGAGCAGCGAGATCCGCAAATGAGCACTTTTTCCACGCAATTCCAACGGCGCACTGTTATTTCCCGGACGAAATAGAAAGAATAGACAGTGGCAACGAGAGGCGGACCGAGGTATAGAGACGTTAAGGGAAATATTCTCCCTTTCCTCTTCTGTTTCGTTTTACCTTCGCGGTGAGTTTGTTGAAATGCGACGAACCGTGAAAGACGCTCGTCGTATCATCACGCTATGCTTCCAGCAGAAATTGCGAATTCTTCTTTCTTTCCATTTTTCACAATCATACTAGTTTCACTGAGATACTCTTCCCTTTTTCTTCTATTTGAGAAGCTCGTTCCAGTAACACTGATATTAGGAAGTAAATTTTATTTTTCATTGACTTAATGCTATTGTCACCTGTATCATGCAAAACAGCGAACAACGAGATATATGAGTTTTCATTCTTCAAGTATGCAAATAATGTTTATGATTACTCTTTATATGTAATCATGTGGTGTATAAATCATGGTAAATGTAGAACATATAACAATTACTGTGTTCTCATATTTTTACACTAAACAATATAAATGAAATATTTGTTTTTTAGTTTATTAAATCTCGCATAGAGAGAAAACATCTTTATAAAACACGAATATTATTCGTGCATAATTAATAATACTAATTTACTTTAATGATAAAAAAGTCACGTGCAATCTTCTTCTGAAGTATTCTCTACGGTGTTATATCAACGTATTAATTTTAAAGAAAGTCAAGACACATGGCTGGTACAAATCAACTTTTCGCGCAAGTGTTTCTCCAACAATGATGCCTCCTTAAGACACGTTTCTTCTCTTGGGCAACGTCTCGCGCAATTTTCCTTTAAGTTTTCCCCGTGGATTTAGAGACCCATTCCTCGTTACTCATCGAGTTGCCAGACGCCGCGTAGTCGCGAGAAAGCCTAAAGTCCAAGTCGGTCTCGGCTGGTATACTTTAAGTTCTAACGTAATCACTAATGGATGTCGAAATGAATATAAACATTTCCGTTTATCCTCTTTGGAAATTCTACGACACTGTCTGCGCTACTGCAGGAGAATTCGCTACTTTGATTCCATTGTTTATCGCCGACAAATAAGCGGAAGGTACATAATGCAGAGTATTCACTAAGCATCTTCTACGGTGAGATTACAATTAAGTTCAACAGAGTGGCAGGCGCGATGATCTGATAAGATAGCATTACGAGAGAGAAATGAGTCTATAAAAAAAGGAATTCGCTGGATTACGGTTCTGCTTCTTTCAATCGTCAATCGCCGCTACACTTTCCTACGTTATTTTCTATTTTAATTCTTTTTTGCTCGAAGAAATTTGACTTATATTAAATAGGAAAGAATAAATTTAATTCATTATATTTCATAGATTTAAATATATTTAATAAATCTGCGATATACATGTACATATTCTACCCATTAAAAAATAATTTTCTTCAATATCTCTTTATTGAAATAATCATTTATCTTCTCTAACATATGCAATTGTTAAAGGCATCGGATAGTAACGAGGACTAGAGTATTTATGACAGAGTAAACAACAGAATTAACGCGATGGTTTATTTCACCTTTAAAAGCAATGGCCGTAATAGATTTTCGAGTTATTCCATATCGCGAATCGCAATGTCCTTGCCGTGAAGTACGAGCACGCTGTCGTACGCTTTGGTCAGTTTACATTGTCGTTTTACTTCTTCCTTTTCAGAGATACCGTATGGCTTGACCGGTGCTGAACGAGCCTGTCGCCCGTAGAAGTTGGAGAATGGGTTATGGGAGTGGATGCGCGGGTTGGCGCTATTCCAGCATGGCAAACATTTAAAACAAAACCTAGCGAGTGTTCTCAAGCTCTCATACACAGGGTGCAGACGCGTAGGTAGATATTCATTACGGCTGAAAATATGACCGACCGTGTATTATCCACGTTTCCTGATTTGCTTCAGGGATGCGAGGGCGGGGTGTTACCGTTTGCATTTCATTTTCAAATACGCTCGTATCCCAACGAACACTGCACTCTCGACAAAGTATCCGATTTTCCTGGCAAATAGAAATTACATGCTTTCGAAAAATCATGTTCTATCGCTTTCATCTGCATTAAATCATACTTTCATAACGAGATTACAGTGTATCTGCTACAATGCTATTTCAAAGATTACTTTTATTATATTGTTTTATTTTCATTATGTTCTTCAATATTCTGCAGTAATTGCAATTTTATGTCGATTCTTAATTAATTGATTATATGTAATAAATAATTGTTAATGAATTAATTAAAAATATGAACTTTTAATTCAAAATTTTTAGCTCATCATGTATAACCTTTTTTTCTTATTCTATTATCAACACGAACAATTTTATTAGCTAAATATAAATTTTTAAAGCATAACAACAAGCAATATAAATAATTTATTTGGTTATTTGCACAAACAATGATCTAATAAAATTCTGTTAATATAACTAATACTCTTTTAAAACATTATTTAAAATTTAAATGAATTTTTATACACTTCATCGTTTCAATATTTTTCAACGTGTTCAAATTTTTGATGAATTGCAATCGCTTATTTTGTTGAAAAAAAGTTATTTTTGTGATACACAAAGTTAAGTTAAAATTTTTCGAACTTGATCTTTTTCCAATCAAGTTTGTTCTAAATAAATTATGTCCATATCTAAAATTGGAACTTAACTTGACATTGGTAATTCGATGGAATACCAAAATAACTTCTGTGCGTGGAAGCGTAGTTTAATTTTTGAAGAAGTTGGAACAGCAAATCGAGTGAATCTTCGATTACAATATTTAATTCAAATTTGGAGCAAAAAATTAATCTTTAAATAGGAAAAAAATTATGCTATTTCTAGAATATAATGTTAATTAGGAAAACTGATTTAATTATATATATTAAATTTATGTTTTGTGGACATAAAATTTAATTATTAAATATTAAATTTTACACTTTTCTATTCTATTCAATTATATTATTATTCATTCAATATTATCAACAATTAGCTCATTATCTTAATCTTTTTTGTCTGCAGCATGTAAGTAATGTGTAAATTTATTAAATAAATACAGTAAATAATTATTAAGTTACTGAATTTTTTAAATATATTTCTACTTGCGTATATTACCTACTATTTTTATAAATTAATAGGTAAACAAAATGTTCTTGAAATAATTAGTATTTTTTTATTCTATTTGATTAAAATTTTATTTAATGATATATTAATAAAATGTGTCATAATATAATCTATTATATCATAATGATGAATATAATTACATAGTATTAAGTTTATGATTACTTCATGGCAGCAACATTATGAAACAATTATTAAAAATAAATAAACTTTTATATTTATAATAAACAACACATGGTTCTTTATTAATTATTATTAACAAATGATATTATATCAGACTCTGCATTGATAATAATATATATATGATATTTTGTTTAATTATTTGTGTTAATTATGGCTTATATTTCTATAAATTATAAAATAATATTGCAAACAACACATAAAATTCTCTCTCTACGTCATATTCCAACATTTCATTGATAAACGAACATGCGGTAGTGCAATGCATGTGCGACGCATTGACAACTTTTTGATATTCTGATTAGTCGCTGTAGTTTGCGCAGTAGCTTCTCTCGTTGCGTTCGGCACGAGTTGAAAATACGCGAAAAGCCATCGACATCGAAAAACGCGATACATCCAATTAAAATCGTGTTTCACTATTACCGCGAGCGATGCAACAGCGACGATAGAGAAGCAGGGACAGAGAAAGATGAATCAATAAATGAACCGATCGGTGTAAGCAAATTAAGAGAGAGAGAGAGAGGGGGGGCGGGAGCGCATTTATGTGTGTATAGAGGTAGCATATGAAAGCCGCTAGTAAAAAGCAATTACGCTTTGTCGTGTCGTTCCAAAGCACGTCGAGAAACGTCATTTCCATCCCATCCCCTCATTCCGAATACTGATCGTATTCTCGTTGGGGGTAATTACGTGAACGGGCGCAACGAATGGAGCGGAAAGTGGTGCACGCGGCCGATCAAGCGGCCGGAACAAAATTTCTAAAAAACAGTGTTCAATAATTGATACAGAAATTATGGCAGATGCAGAGATGTCTACTGTTTCGAGTATATTTTGTAAAGCGAGTGGACCGGTGATATACGTGGCTTGCTGACCTGCGGTAATTGAATGCCTCAGCCAACGATAAACGAGGCCATTCCACTCTCTAACCACTAGTATAGAAGAATTATTTTTTATTAATTAATGAAAATACCATTGCTTTAGTTCTCACAATTTAAAAAAAAATATATGTTTGCGTTTACTATTTATAAAATGAATATGAATGTTTACTTAGAAAATATACGATTAAATTCTGATTTTGTTTTTTTTTTGGGGGGGGGAAGATCCCATTTGTCTACAAATCGATTGCCTTCAGTATCGTTTGCCTATCACTTTTGCCGATCACGTTTGCACACAAAAATTATTGTCTACAACTCGATTACCTACTTTTGCGCATAAATATGTTATCTATGCACACAAATTGCCGCATAAATAAAACATATTTATTTATTTTATAAATGAATAAATATGTTTTATTTCTTACAATAATATAATATATACGGAACTTTATAGTACAAATATTTTCTATCTTCTTAATTTTATATATTCTATGTTTCTGTAGATATTATGTATACTCAAGCATAGGCAATAAAAATTATTCAAATTGTTTTATTTTTAAAAATAATTAATTTTAACAAACATATAAATCAATCACTTTAAACTTACTTTACTATAAAAACTTGTGTAAAGAAAGTCGTAACTTTAACTAAAAAGTTAAATTTAACCTCTAAATTGATTTTGTTTTTCTCGTTACGAGATTGCTTACGAGATAATAGTCTTTTTCAATTAACTGTATTTAGTTCAAAATAATTTCAAATTATTTGCTGACTGGAAAAATCGTCAGAATATCCGAGGAAGATCGAGAATCAAAGAAAGGATGTAATGACGCCTCAGCCTCTTGGAAGGTGGTTTGCAACGAAAACGAAGAGAAGTGAGTTTCTACCAACGCTCCTACTTCGGAAGAAGATTGGTTCGAGAAACCCGAGTGGATACCGGCCGTTGCCGATCTCCGAACGGAAATCGATGAATTAAGCATCTATCCTATCCTACAGGTTCGAATGCTAGATCAGACGGGAGCAAGGTAGATTTACTGCTGCCTCTTCATCGTTCCTTTACAGAATCAGTTTAGACTCGGACAAGACACGTCATTCGACGATTGAACGAGTAGATCGAATCACGTCTAAATTATGCGAATCAGTATTAAATCGAATGGAAAGTGATGAAAACTAAATTTATCTTTATTAATGTATTTTAAACAAGACGTATTTTATTTGCACTATTATGTTATAATTCCATTGATTTTACGAATTAATTTTATTGTTTGCGTCATATTTTTTCATTTGGATGATGATTTTGTAGCAAAGAGATAAAAGATGAAAAGAATGTAATTTAAGGTTAACGCCGTAATTGAAATCGTCTTCATCTTGTTTTGTTAGCGTTTCGCTTTAATCGCGTGGAAGCATAACAGTATCATAAACGTGGAAATCACAACGGCTTAATTTGTTGCACTTGTCAAGCTGCACTGAAAATAGTAGCTGTAAAATTTTTACATGTTGTCGTCTAATTTCTCGTTAGATACACACAATTGTTGTCCTAAATATGGAAATTGATGTGAAAAGGAAATACAAAGACTTTCGAAATTAAGGTCAAATTTATAAAAAGAGCTGAATTTAAAATTGTGTCGTATTGCACTTGTACAAACTTGTATTGTATTTGAACTACTGATATATCTGAAAACGCATATATTTGTGAAAAATTAATAAAGAAATAAATTATGTCTTATTATTCTATTTGTGCTACAATATTTTTTTCATTGTGTTATAAAGCGCCTGCTACACTGCATGTGCAAAATCTCCAAAAAAGAAAACCGTTATTTTAGAATCAGAAGAACTGGACAATGTTCTAAAAATCGATTATGGCGTGTTAGCGTGCACGGCTTCTCACATCGTTACGCTTCGGCGACGATAACGTGACATTTCGTTAGGTTAATTCAATTGAAAGTTTGTGGAGGCATGGCGAACTTTATGCAGCTTAGCGTAAAACTTGTCGGCCATTTCTTTTTCTCCGTCGAACACACCACCAAGTTTTTAATTTTTACAACGAGCCACTTTGCCGTTTATGAAGGCGACGTCGCGTCAGTGGGAAAAGTGGCGACTTTCTGTGTCACAAACTCAACACTCTTGCGAGCGGCGAGTCTGTAATATTAACAAATTTGTCGTGGAAACTCGTCCCAAGCGTGTGATTCCTAAAGGATCAGCGGGTGCAGAGAACGCCCAGCTACCCTTAGCAAAGTTCAGCATCGGTGCCAGCAGGCGAGCTGAAACTTTTAACGTGCTTGGAACTTAGTCCGGTCGAGAAAACGCAACGAGACGACAGAAAGGAATTGTGTCTGCTATATTTCCACATTATTGAAATATATAACTTTAAAATCTTTTATTGATTTTATACGTGCTCTATATACAATGTAAAAGAAACTTAAACAAAATTTTAAATAAATTTTTGTCATTAAATATGGCAAGCTATAAACAAATACTAGCTATCTTAGAGAAGTGATTTTATTTTAATTTTTTTACTTTAATAGTAGAGATTTTTAAAATATAAATTTTAAATTCATAGGTATTCTCCAAAAATATAGAGAATAAATTGTATGAAAGAATATACAAAACATAAATAGCACATAAATTAAAAACCATAAATATTTAATTATAAAATTTTTTAATATTTTATTTTTATGTAAATAAAGGGAATTCCTTCTTTCAAATATTCTGCTTTTAGACTCGTGCTTTTTCAAAGCTGCAGCAGAGTCCGTTTCTTGTTTTACATGTGTGTATGATACTGGCATGTTCCACATGATCCTTTGCAGTACAGAAAGCGTGAATGGGATACAGGACAGACTGGAATTGCTCCTGTCCACTGTACGCGTTTCCGGAGCTATTGGAAGATCCTGTTCTCTCTGCGTTGGGAAAATTGATCGTGGCCGCGAGATTGCCCAATAAGATGAGATTGTAACGTCTGGCTACGTACGTGCAATTCGCCAAGTTACGAATGCACCGGCGGCAGTGGCTGCGGCTGCAATTCCCCGCGCGTTTTACGGTCCGGTCGGCACGTATATCGCACGCCTCTATTCCATCAGTGGGTTAAGCCGGTCCTTTGACCAAGGATCCGTTAATAGTTGTCCGATGTATATTGTTGTTCGTTTTCCACCAACCGTATAGTACTGTCCTGAAGATGACAATGTCGTGATGGTACAATTTCGCGGTTGCGCTAAATGATTCTATAGGTTTTCAATTTTTTATTTTATTTGTTGAATCCTGTTTAATATAAATAGAATTTGTTAATAATAATTTGACTGTCAGTGACAGTTAAAAAAAAATACATAAAATGTAATTTTTGAAATAATTAAATTTTTGCATTAAAATACGGAATGATATATTTTAATCTTAAGAATATTTTAATAATAAAAAATCGCAAAACGTAAATTAGATTAAACAATATTCTACGTAATAAATAAATACGTTAAGCGGTAAGAATTTTATTAAATTTTGGATTACGCTATATGATTTTAAACAACTATTATATGATTTTAAATACGTTCTGGGATGTACATAATAATTCTTCAGTCAAGTCAGTTCGATCTTTGAGCAATAAAACGGTAATATGTAGTTGCTCTACTATAGCTCAAGTAATGTAGACGTTTTATTTTAGACGGCTGTTATTTATGTATATGATAATAACGACACAAATCATGTCGAATCTCAACTTAATTTTAGATTATAATTTTAGATTATAAACTTTATTTCAAACAGCATTCTGACGTCACTAGAACTTAAAACACACCTGTTAATATTTTAATATTAGAAACAAATATATATATATCCACGTCGAATCTGAAATGATTCAAATTTAATTGAACTTGCAGTTTGATTTTCTTTAAACTGACATGGAATGCATCAAAATTTTAACATTTCCGAATTAGCATTACTTTATATAATTACGGTTATATGATTACGACACGTAGTAAATTAATTCCTAATGTCAGAATTGATTAAAATTAATATGTCGGATAATATCAGCTTCGCTCTAAACCATAATCAGAATTAAGCATTATAGTATTTGCATTTGGATTGGAAACATTTAAACTTCCATTGTCTCTACATTAAGCTGTAACTGGATCAATAAGCTACCTGATGCAAATTTGATGGACATTCAAATGATAATCTTGCAATTTGATCAGACACACTTTAATAATATAACTACCCTTTCCTTTTCCTTTCTTCTTTTTTGCTTCTATATAGCCTCAGAAGTTTGCACTGCTATATCAGAAAAGTCGTGCACATTTGCATAACAAGTAATCACGGAAATTGCATTTCCGTGTAACCATCGATGAATATCTTAATTGACTATGTTCGAAATATAGTGAAATATTTTATTTCAAATATAAAACAAAAAAAAAATACATTTCAATATATGTTTGCTATTAAAATTAATTTCGGTATTTTGTTTTTTGATACTGTAATAATGAAAACTGAGTATATTCAGAATATAAGAAAAAAATTTGAACAACTGTGTTGAAAGAATTAATACCTAATTTAATTACAGATTATGTTTTAATAAATGTCATTTCTGTTTATTCTGTGAAATATAACAAAACATTTTGTAATTTATTCTTTTATTCCGAATATGCTTAACTTAATCGTTGTTGTTTTGCATGTATAGGAATGTTTCATATTAATAATGTTTTTAATTCAATCATATTGGTTTTGTTTCTTGATAAACAATCTTTCTCGTATAAGAGTGCCTGTTAAAGCGAGCTGTTTAAACGTGTACAATACGTAATAGGCTACAGAGAATTTCATTTAATCAGTAAAATTCTGTTTTAATTTTATCCTTTGACAAGCAGTATTTGTTTGATATCGTAGTAATGAAAAAGATTATTTTTTGTATATAAAGCTACCGTTACGAGATGGAACACGAGATTCCGTTTGCAAGATGGTAGACTTTTCGTTTTTTAAGAACAGTACACACACACACACACACACACACACACACGCACGCACGCACGCACGCACGCACGCACGCACGCACGCACGCACACACACACACACACACACACAGACACACACAGACACAGCCGATATAATTATTTAAGTAACGTTATCACACTCGCGCTTTTCTGTTAATGATTCAGAAAAAAATTTATTAATAACAATTCAATTTAAGAGTCTTGTTAAAGTTGATACGCATTCCGTCTTATTTTTTTCTTCTTTCTATTGCTTTAATCTTGAGGATCTACTAACAGTATCAATAAGTTTCGTAAATTCCTTATATTTTTGTTACTGAGAATTGATCATTTACTTTAAACTCTCTCTCTCTCTCTCTCTCTTCTAACAATTATAAAAACCTATTAGAAACGGTAATATGCTCCTATTTTAATTATTATACGCGTGAATGCACCTTGTGCAACTTGTGACAACCCAATTCAAAAAGTAACTTTAGCTCTAAAATTTTATATTGCAGCTTGAATTTTGACTTAATTTGAATACTGTTTTTTATAAATTTTCAGCAGCTGGCAAAATATAAACACAAGACGTATGTATAACATTTTGTAAATAAATACATTTTACATTAAGTATCATTAAATGTGTAGATTTTATATGAAAAGAATTAATAGTTGAAACTATTATTCTTTCTTCCTCTTTTTCCTCTTTTTCTCTCTTTTATTTATACAAAATTATATACTAAATATTAGAAAATATATAAAAATCTTTTTTGTATTATTGTTCTTACTATTATATTTAATTATAATTTCCGTACCGTTTTAAAATATTTTTGGTTTATGCGTATGTAGAAAATAACTTATTCTTTTTCTTAATTTTATAAGATTCGTTTTAAGGACTTCGAGAAATGTTCATTCATCATTTTCGATTCATTAACTGTTGCAATATTGTGCAGGTATTCTCGGGATTATATGTTTCATGTGCGTAGCAAGTAATCTACTAATTACGAACGGTATTAATTAGTAGAATGTGCTATTATCGGAAAACATACTCCACGTTTAAGCAGATTAACATTGATTGCCGATATTAAACACGGCGAATCAATTTACAAACGGATTATGTATATAACGTATAATAGACGATCGAAACATCGACGTATTGCCTACTTAAAATTATTTATGACGGAAAAGAAAGTAAAATTTGCATTAAATCAATAATTACAATAAATATGTAAAAATCACAAATTTTACAAAAATGTGTTAAAAGATTGTGTATTATTTATGTATTAAGGTATTAACTTATTTCATATAACATAGATTTATTACAATTTTGATTATTAAAACAGATTTTAATTTTATCAATTCATATTCTTGTAGATTAAGTAATTATACGATTATTAATGAAAATATAATACTATTTAATAAGTGAGTTTGTTATGAGAAATTATAGAATGTAATGCTGTATATAAATGTAGTTTATTTAAAATTTGAAATAAAATTAATTAGTATGTAATTATTGTGTAGTTTATGTTTTTAAAAGCTGAATTAATTTCAAAATTCCTCTATTATAACTTCATTATTGTTATCTGATTGATTTTGGACATATTAAAATACATATAAATAATGTAACTTTTTAAATTATATACCATGATTTATATTCGTGATACATTTTTTGTAGAAACGAGTTATTAAAATATCAAAACTTTACTTCAAAAACAAATTTTACAGCTCGATAAAAAATGTTTTATTTATTATCGATAACAGTTAAATTATATAAAAGCGTACTTGATTGACAATGATAACATTAATTGCTCTTGTAAATAACTATTAATTGATGACTCTCAACATGTAACATAAAATCAAATAAAATATTTGCTATGAGACAGCAGTAATAATTATAACGGTTAAGTCGTTAAACATTTAATAATAAATGATTAAATTAGCAATGCTCTTTTACTTTTGTTATAACAACTTGACAGCTAAGGTCAACATTACTGAAACTCTCAATTAGTTTAATATCCCTGATTTAGCTTGATATGATCAAATTGCTTCTTGCCTGTCTATCGTGATAGGAGATCAGCTTTCGCTCTTTAGGATCATTTTTCATTGATTCGTGTTTCTTGCACCTTCACGAGACGCGATCGTCTGTACTCGCGGCAGCGATTGAAAGTAGCGACGTCATCCGAGGAAGCTTTCAAACTTTTGCGATGCGCTCGGCTTTCACCGCTACTCTCACCGTGTTGGAGTAAGAGAGGAAGAGAAAGAAAGAGAAAGATAAGGAAATGGGAGAGGAGACGTGAAAGCGATTAAAGATTTAATGATACTCGATCTCATGATGCACACTTGACTTCCTGAACAAGGCAAACTTCGTAAGAGATATATGTATAAAGATGCAATGTGTGTGCGCAATGTTTCGCCGTTATATTTCTATCATATAAATGAACCAAAAAACAAGATGAAAGTAATCGAAATCTAGAATGCTGTTTGAAGTATTTTTTGTCAACGTTTTTTACTTCTACACCGAAATAAATTTCTTTCAAAGACTTAAGTACTTGTAATTTTTTTTGTTTGGATAATTTATTTGGAATTAAAAAAATTAAAGCAAGTTAACATTATTTTATTGATTAACTATATATATAATCATTTGCATTTTTTCGATTATTTATGCTTAAAAAAAACAGATAGATAAATTGTATTCTGTAACTTAGTTGTAAGTTCCTGTTATATTTGTAATTTTGTTATAATCCTAGTAAATTAGATTAAATCAAATTTAAATCTTTTTTCTAGTGTAAGATGAGAAATAACTGTACGCAACATATAAAAACGGTTAAGTAACTTCGAGTATTTTAACGGAAGATTGCACACACTATGGCGAATTTTTCTCTCAATTCGTCAAAATGTAGAAACGGATCAATGCGCGGTCGACATATGAAAGACTTTTCCTTTTTTCGGGCGACGCATGGAGAATATAAATCTCGAATTTTCCGGAATCTCGTCCGGGAGGGCTTAAAGCTTTCAATGCTTTCGATAATTCCGCAGCGAAATCGAGTCTCCACGTCAAACGTTGTGGATTAGCGCACTCATCGCGTATATCCTGTCCCGTTCCGACTGGCGGCGATAGCACGAAATCTGCAGAAATTTTTGTCCCTCCACTGAAGCGTCGAAAAGGTCAATATTGTCGGAAGAAAATTGGCCACGTGGCACACAGTGCTCTTTCTAGATACAAGCACGTATTCTGCGAGAGGTCGGTGATACGGTGCTCCGTGAAATTATAAAAAAAATTTAGATTACACCATGACGTGGAACGTCAGTAAATTTTTCGCGCGTAGTATTTTAAATATAGCGGAAAATTTAATTTTCCATTTTGTGTGATATTATTACTATTTTTAATCAAAACATAACAAATAAAATATATTGTTATAAAAGACAAAAACACACATATACATATACATCTTGAAGTTTTATTATATTTTTCTTTTCTAAAAATTTATTTTTTAATAAAATTCAGTTTTTGTTAATAATGCCTTAAATATCTTAATTATTGATGATTTGATATGTTTCAAAATACATTTTAATACATTTCAAAATAAAGAACTACAATATTTAAATTAAAATTTTAAGACAAAATAAATAACAAAACTCTTATTTTTTGGTTAGCTTTAATCGCATCATTTAGTACAATACAAGTTTGCAACATTATTGTTCTATCTCTTTTGTTTCATCCATTTGGACTCCATTTAAAACAATGGTTGAACGTAAGCTTCACAAACGGATTTCGCCTACGTGTTCTTTTGACCTAACATTGGCAATCGGAAAACGGAATCTGCCCGAAGCGACTAATTAATTACAAATAAATTGGCTAACTTCGTTTTCGCTTCAGTGCAATAATTCACGTATATAAGCTAGGATGTTATAACAACAAGTATTTGTCGATATGTCAGTTTAATGACCTGGCAAACGCGGCTCGATGTTGGTATATAATCGAATCTTGTGTGAAATGAAAAATCCGTTACATATTAAACTCAGCACTGATCATACTTTCTATGCGCGTGAAAGCATGAAACCCTAATTGCGGATAAAAACAGAAAAGATTGTCCAATCTATAATTCTTTGTCGTGTGTTCAAAAATATATATACATATATTAAAACTTAATTAAATATATTTTTATGATGATTATTGGTACTACCTTCTACGACATTTTGTCTTAAAAAGGATTTTTTTATTTGGGTGATATTGTAGTAAATTTCTTTTGAAACTTTATATAAAAAATGCATTAATATGATATAAAAAAATCTTTTATGGCATGCTAAACACGATAAAATAAGAATTAAGATTTTTTTCTAAATAATATATATGATTATAAAAGAGTGCACTTGCTAAAAGTGTGACTTTAAAGGCTTAATTCACTGTGGTATTTATTATCTCCCTTTTTTTCTTCATCTCCTTTTTAATTCGGCTTTTAAACAGCAGATATTTTGCATTGCGTGAATTGTTGCTATTTATCTATGGGATGCATTGACCTTTCAAAATATCTAATAGAGGAATCTTATTGTTTTATACAGATAAAACGTATGACTGCGTAAGGAATTCTCATGCTTTGAACAAGGATAACTAGTTGTTAATTAATCCCTACTGTATATAGGTACTACTTATTATGACATTGCAATTTTATTGTGTAATACATAATTAAACTTATGATTATAGCAGCCAAATAAAGACTAATGCGATTTATCCTTTCTAATCATTATGTGATACGATATGTGTATATAGTATATCAGAGTTGAGAAAATACTTAATAAGTTATTATATTTTTTAAGTTACCTTATATGTGCTTGTTATAAAAATTGATACAAAAAGTAATACAAAATTGAAACAAATGATAAAATATAATATAAAAAATGAAATATCTTAATTTATTGTACTCAATTTCTATGATAAAATGTAAC
Source organism: Mycetomoellerius zeteki (assembly GCF_001594055.1). Taxonomy (NCBI): domain Eukaryota; kingdom Metazoa; phylum Arthropoda; class Insecta; order Hymenoptera; family Formicidae; genus Mycetomoellerius; species Mycetomoellerius zeteki. Next base: position 1,655,554 of record NW_017257409.1, on the reverse strand, counting down.
TTGTAAAATAACTTTCCCTTGTACATATACATTATACATATATTGCTGTAGAGATAAAGAAGTTGAAGATAAGGCAGTTCAATTCTATCATGTTTAGATTTCTTCGAATGTTACACGTAGTTTTACTCTGTGATTTCACGTAGTTTCATTTTGTGAGTTCGTTAAAGTAATTTCGTTATCGTTAAAGATAGCTCAGTGATTTTTACAAATGCAGAAAATTACACTTTCGTGTCTTTAGATAGTACAACTGATGTGATGTGCAAATAGCGCGTCGTAAAAGTTGGAGACTTGCATTCTTACTTTTTCTTAATGTTGCATTTAACGCATTATGCATACGCAATTGCGCGATTTTTTATTTTATTTGTCTAATATGCATATCACTTTGATATTATTGTGAAGCACATTTACTACTGCAATGATGAATCATCAGTCATCACTGGTAATATAAATTATGATATAAGAAACAGCAATAAATTGCATCATTTAGTAATTTAGAAATGACTGCAGATGTGAACGTTAAATCGTAGTTTCTTTTGCTAACGTTTCGCTTTCACAATAAATACGATGCGGCTATTTTTTTTAAATGACTGCCGCACTGAGTCTGTTGAAAATTTGCATTTCATATCGCGCATAAATATTTGCCTCGCTTCAGAGCGTGAGTCCGAAGATATTATTTGCCCGAATAATATTTTAGAACTATTTTCGTGCGTTTTCCGCACCCACACATACATAGTTACCCTTTTCCGTTACTCCCTCACGAATGTTGATTATTCTCAACACTTATAAGGACAGAAAGAAAAGCGGATAAAATTGCAATGTATTATATTTGATGCGAGAGCAATGATCAATTAATAAGCACTTTTCTTTATAAATCATATTAATTTTTTATTAATTTTTGCAAAAATGTTTAAAACATTTTTACATTTTTATTATTCAGAAAATTTCCTTTTATTGTAAATAAATTAATTTACCCACATATGCTAATTTTTTTATAGATTATTTTTTAAGTTCCTTATTTTTTCGAAAATTAAAAATTCTTAATTTTAAATTAGTATTATAATTAATTTTTTAGATCACTTTAAAATACATTTTTTAAAGAAGACAGAAAAAAATATTTAATCACAATTTTTTTATTAAATATGGTGAAGATATGCGAATGATCCTGGGTGAAATACACCGTGATTACAGAACATAAAGAATAGATGATAATGTTCGAAGAAAAATATACGCACGTGATGTCAAGTATTTACCTTCTGAATATAGTAAATCGTAAAGGAACGTTTTAAATATCATCGCTAATTGAATGCGTTAGCTCTTTGCTCAATTGGTCTCTTTTAGACGGATGTTAATTAACAAAATGCAATGTATATAAATATTGATTAATATTTCACGAAGAATTCAATCATTTTTATAGTTTTCTGTATCTTTTCACATCGATCTTATCGTATGCAATAAAAAGAGCTTTGCATTAGAGCTTGATATCTATTCGTATTTTTTCTTGCATATATAAGTATACTCATAACCTCTTGGTTATTATTATTGGAAATATATATCTCTGTGGTAATATTATTGCTAATTAAAATTAATAATATGATTAACTATTTTTAACATTTATATATTATTTTATTTAAAAAAATTGTATTTTTGTATATATGCATTACGGTCCTCCAAGACTTTATGTGCATGTATGTATATGTGTGTTTGTTGGTCGACTTAAAATATAAATAATGCTGACTTCCATGTAGGAAGTTAATTAGAATTTTTTACGTATACACAAAGAAAGCTGACCCAACGAGGTTCTTAAGCTTAGAATAACTTGACTGTAAAGTGGTTAATTAACTTCCTCTCTTTTACCACTAAAGGACTCTATATACATGATGAAATGAAGGTATACCGTTACTACACAATTTAGGATATGATATAAAATATACGATAAAATACAAGCATGTGCATTTTTCATGTAATCAAGCACTCTGTTTTTATTTTAGATATATTTTCGTAATTTATAAGACAATTTTTACATTCATGTAAAAGTTTACATCTGTGTTTCTTCATTTCTTTCTCTCTGTCTAATACGTACTTTGATGTTGTATTAATTTTTGCAATTTTTAGTTTGTAAAGACTTCGTGAACGTTTTTGTCTTATATGTTCTCATAAAAAAATCAATATAAAAATTCAAACAAAAAATCATTATGCGTCGCTACTTCTCATATGATTTCATTGTTGAAGAATCTTTCAGATTGGAGAAAGTCGACCTCAGCAAAACTTTCTCTGTACATGGAGGCATATATCACTCAAGCTTATAATCTACTTCCTATAAAATAAGTTTGCAATTGTGTTAGAATTTTTCTGAACTTGTTTACATTATTTTATCAATTTTATTTTATCGATAGTATATAGTAAATTAAACATAAATTGGTTCATGATGTGACAAGATAAATGCAAAATGTAATAGTGATACGAAATACGAAAATTGCATTGAACTTTATGTTACGTGCAATCTGCATATATCTTCTGCGGGCTTTCATTATGTACACGTGAATGTCCGAAATTTTCATAAAGAGACAATTTTCCAACCTTTTGATGTTCTATGACAGAGCAATGTTGAGTATTAACATGAGAGAAAATTGCACGGCAATTTAATACGGTGCGTCAGATTATGAGTAGAAAAGTATAAATTATTATAAAAATTTCCGTGATATTTTAAAAGCCTTACAACGGTGAAAATAATACTTCAATGCATATATTCTTATTAATATATCGGACTGTAGTAATAATTATAATTAATAAATATTTATTTATTTTAATGATAATTTGGGTAAAAGTAAATTTTTTTAAAAGAAGTTTAATATAATCCTAATACGCTTATTTTGTTTTATATATCCATTGAAAAGATATTCATTTATTACTTAAAGTCATGTAAGTAAAATTTGGAGAGATTATAATATTTATTGCATAAAAGATGTTTTAATATAAAATCCAATATAAGTTACAGATTGGACGTGGTACTATTTGTACACTAAATTTTATAATAATTAGATAATTATCTGTATAAAAAAGATATAATCACAAATGTGTTGTGTGTGTATTCTTGAGAAATAAAGTAGTATTGCATATACTATAAAGTATTGCATTATTTTACAAATCTTATAATTAAAAAGTTTCAATTTTTTAAATAATATAGGGTACTTTGCAAAACTGTAGATACTATTTTGTGAGATCTTTTTATCATTATTTTACTTTTACTTACTAAAATATTTTGCCAAATGTAATGTTACGTCCAAGTCCCTGGAAATTAAATATCGGGTGGGAGAGACAAGGATGGAGATGGAGAGGGTATGGAAGGACGTGCAGACTTTATCTCACAGGTATACGCGCAGAGGCGAATACTTGAGAGTCGGACGCACTTCTTATCGCTCCGGAATATGGGTCAACGTCCTGAAGGGACTCTATAACACCTGTTTCCTACGAGCAGTGCGTACGTCGATCCTAATTTCGAGTCAAGGAACCTAATCCTTATAACTCGGGACTGGACCACATGCGAGCTCTGAAAGGCGATGGAGTACGAAGTCGTTTTTGGTTTTTAAAATGAAAAGAGTGTAATCATCTTAACAATGTTCTAATTTATTGCTAAACATAAATTACAGTTTAATTGTACGCGCTTAGAAGTAATAAATTATTTCTACAGATTAATGTAAAAATTAATTTTATATACACGTTACAACTAATAAAGTTGATTAAATACGTGTTACAAAGAGAAGAAAAAGAAAAGAAAATCCGATTATCTATATGTTACAATTAATAATCACAAAAATTGCTGGCTGGTTATAAGAGAATAAGAACATTTGTGCCGCTAGAGAATGTTGACGTAGGGCGAGCGTGAGTCTATATTTATATATGAGCGGTGAGACGATGTTGTTTTATTAAATTTCTCTAATTATGATAGTGGAAGGAGGTCATGGAAAAGGTCGATCGGGACTAAATAAGGAAAGGGGGAACTGGGAATGAACACTGGAATGTGAATTCCAGAAGGTTGTCCGGCTATGGCGGCTCGGATTTCCTCGGGATCAAAATAGTCAGGGCCGATGGTATAGATGCCCTGCGGGAGAGGATCGGTGGTGCGATCGAAACGGTTCACTAAGGGATGATTTACGTTAGGTTCTGGAGTGTGTAATTTGTGAGGAGCGATTTACTGTTTGGTTGTCCGGGCAGACGGGTTGTCGAATTTCTAGCTTCTAGATACTTGTTGGTCAGTGCCTTGGTTCCCCTGGTCTCGTGGATGGTGATGACCGAATTTTGAGCACTGATTCTAATAGCTCTCACGAATTATATATGAGTGACTTGCACTAAGTGAAATATATATATTTTTGTCTGTCCCTGACTTTGACTTTGACTCTGATTCTGATTCTGACTCTGACTTTTGTTTTCACTTTTGCTCTTCTTAACTCTGACTCTGACGCTGCGTCTCGCGATGTCGTGGTTTATATAGTCGTTTAGAAGGTGGTTCCATGGTAAGATGTCTCTAATTGGGAAATTGGGGAATCAGGTTCACAGGATTTTGATATGATAACAGTCTTGACTGGTCATTGGGAAATTTCCCTCAAGTTAGCTCCGCCTGCTGTGTCAGTTTTGATTCGCTCTTATTACACGATTGCCTATTGGAGAGTTTCGTTTCTAGGGAGGGATGGGTTGTAAGTTACCTATTTCCCTTTTATCTGCTTAAGAGAAAAAGTAACCTACTTTTTATCAACATTTTTGGATTTAGTTAATCTTGTTCCTTGGGAAGCAAGAAACGTGAATTATTATTTTGTTGATTTTCCTATCATCGGAAAGTGTCATTATTAGATTTATGAGCCCTTTCTTAAGCCTATGCGCAAGACTATTATCGTTAGACGTGCGTGATATCGGCGTGGGATGATTTAATATCTTACCTTCTCTTGAGTATCGCGTTCGTGATATGATTCTTATCGGCAAGGATATTCGATTCTGGATCCGGCTTAGTACCTTGGTGCTAACGGCGCGATTTGAAAATGATTCGGTGGTTTCTTTTTCCACGATACTCGAGAGGAGATTAAACGCTTGGTTATCGCGGGTTATTAAATTCTAAATAAACATATTTTTCTGCTGGGAAAGTTTCTTCGGATTTATGTTATCGATTGAATTTGTTCGTATCTTACTTTATTGATCGAACGATCGTGAAACGAAGAAATCGTGGAGTCCACTGGACGTAACAATAAGAACAAACGCGGATTTCAGTTTTACATGATGCTCCTACTTATTGAAATGCTGCGTCGAGTCATCTTAGATAAATCTACTTTCCAAGTAATTAACGTGAAATTAACATTGTATTGTGCGACAGTGCATTGTTTTTCACATGCCTCTTTTGTTATTGCAAGCAAGGAGATTGGAAGAATGACTGACATACAATAAATGTACATATACTATACATAGAGTTTATTTTCTGCAAAAACATAATTATGAAATTTAAACCTTAAAATTTAAAATTTATAATCCGGAAACTTGAAAATATATTTTAGTATTTCTGAATATATTATACTAAGAAAACGAATTAAACATTTATTGAGAATAAAATTAATACTTTTTGATGAATAAATCATCTTTGAACAAGTAGGGTAGAGCGGGGCTATTTGAGCATAGGGGCAAGTTAGTCAAATGCAAATATCTAAATAACCAAAATATATATAGATACGTCTATGTTTGCGTAATGTAGCACAAAGACAGAGATTATTGTACCTTAATACTATCTGTGTCCGGCTATCAACAGCCAAATACGTACGTTTTTTCGTTTTTGTATATCAAAAGTAAAATTATTAGGTGAGTATTCTTTTTGATCTACATGGTAATTAGAGCGATTGATAATAATCAAATGTGTTTTTTAGATATAAGTTATTATCGTATTTTTTAACTTTAATGTTTAAGTTGCTATTTTATTTACGGTTTTTCAGTTATAAAAAAGTATTTCAGTCAACACCGATATGGGGCTTGTTGGGCCAGTACCTCATAACTAATCTTATAAACTCAGCTGTTTAAATGAAATCTGTCTTTATCAATGCTTGTTATTCTATATCGACGATTAAACATATATTTTACGTTTAATTATTATTATAAAAAGTAAAGATTTTAGTTTTTCTAATTTTGTTAATTAAAGCATTTAAAAAAAAAGAATATTACAAATTATTATATTTAAGATGCAAATAATAAAAATTTGATTAATATACACATAATCCTTTCATGTTTTTAATGATATATAATCTCATTAAACGGTTATCTTCATGGCTCAACTTATCCTTCGTGGTTGCTCAACATGTCCCATAGATGGGACATATTGGTCCACTTTGCATTCTTGTAATTAACGTAATTTTTTTCTTATTTACGAGATATATTAAGGATTTATAAGTATTTAATTATTGAGTCAGATGAACATGCAACATTTTAAAGCATTTACCATTAATTTATCATAATTGTGTGAAGATTTATAATAATTTAAAGAAAAAGTGTCACAACTAGCCCCGCTTTACCCTATCACATTAATATAATCATATAATTAATATAATGGACTAAAAAATTTACTGATTACCGTTATTGTTAGCATTTATTGATTACAATTATTATTAATATAATGTAATTTTATAAAGAAAATTTGCTATTGCATCAACATGTGATTTTTTTTTCAACTTTATTATTTGTTAAGAAAAAACTATATTAACGCTATTTATTCAAGAAAACAACTTAATCTCTCTTATATATATTGTATCAGACTACAACGAGAAAAGTGTCTCTGTTTCGTTTTTGTTCATTCTAAGACCGCAAAATAATCGACGTGGCACGCTCGGTTCGTCGTATCGTCGGTGATATTTCGTTTCGCGGTGCGTCGAAGCCACCGCTCGCGTTGCACATCAGCAGCAATCGGTAGGCTGCCTCTACCACAAACTTCATTACGCAGTCCGGTCAAACCCAACAAAATTGAGTGCCAATCTACGCGGTCCAGAAGGATTTTAATCACGCAGATTTACCATACATCGCCGATGCACACGTCTACATTTTGATGGGACATTTGATTGCGGGAGTTCAGCGTCTAATTAACGCGATATTCGCTTGTATCTCGATCTCGGATTTTATCTCACACTGCTGATATCTCTCTCTATTCTTCTATAAAATAAAATTTTAAACAATACACAAAAATAGTATCACATGAAATAGTGACAATATATGCATACATATATTGCAAGTATAGATAATAACTATAATGAAGAAATTATGTATATACAAAATAATATGAAAAAGTCAATATGAAAGTCAATTAGGAAAGTTTTAGATTCTTTTTATAAAATTTCATTACATTTTTTATATATCCATTTTTATATAATCGCAGAGATTTCTAAATATATTGAACGATATTTATTTCGATATTTAATGACATGTATATGGCATATAAGGTCTATTTGAAATATATACATTCAGACAAATTATTCAAATTGACTTTGTGGATATAATATAGGGTTATTTAATATTTTATAAATTCATTAATTTTAAGACGCACATAATATTCTGTTATACATATAAAATTGCATACGTTTTGTAATTAATAACGTACATTATATCTGTATAATAATTAGATTAAATATTTTAGCTAATGATTAAATATGCATTTCTTATATATTCACAAAGATTTCTAAATGTACTGAACGATATCATTTATTTTAATATTTAATATAGTATAGTATAAGGTTTATCTGTAAATATTATTAATACAGTCGAACAAATTACTCAATAGAGTTAATAAATTAATTCTTTTAAAAGAATAATGTGTGTGATAAATAATATATAATATAAAATATGATAATGTAATATAAAATAATGTAAAATATGAGAATTATATGTGTAAATTGGATTTTTAATAATGATAGGAATCAAGTAAATTTAAAAATCAACTCCAATTGTCAAATTCCTTGCATCTGAAAATGACTCGCATTCAATGTCGATGTGAAAGCTGTCATCAACAGAAATACAAGGGCATTCTTCATACCTGTCTCATTATGCATCTGAGAAATAGATTTATAAAATTGTATTTAATAAAAAATTAAAGAGTAGAAGGATTACAGAAGTATAAATAAAAAATTAAAATGAAAGTTATAATTATTAGAAAATAAATTATATTATAAATAAGTAATTTTATTTATTTATATTTCCCTAATAAAGTAATATAAATCAATAAATAATTATTTATTTATGTTTTATTCCCCATTTTTTTAAATAGATATATTCATATCTATAAAAAAAGTTAAATAGGTTCCAGATGCTGTCGTTTTAAAAGTGAGTTGCGATCTATATATGTAAGTTTGGAAAGTTGTGTGGAACTATTATGTTTGGCAATACTGCAAAATAAACATAATAGAGTTAAAAATTAATAATTTCTATAATTTAATGTAACATACGCAATATGAGAGCTTAAGATTTCTCGTTAATTAGAATAGGCGACCACGAACGAGCGTGAGTAAACATAAAATCAAATTCGATGTTACGAGGAAGAGATGCCAGTCTTTCCCTTGAAATTTCAAACGTGCTCCTGATACACAAGCAATCTCTCACATTCGGTACACCTCCGAATAACGGTGCCGCCGCGCCGTCGACATTATCGGTAACGGACGAGAAGCTTGTTCCACGCCGCAGACCCCATTACTGCTGGTTGGGCTTCCTAAAATTAACTGTCAAAATTAGCGATCAAAATAGGTTAGCACAGAAAAGTGTTTCGCACACGCAAGTGTTTCGCAGGCTTCGAGCTCTCAAGATTTGCAATGAATATTGAATGTAATTTCACGTCACATAATTATGCAGTTAATAAAACCTGAATATTGCGAAGTAAAGATGGCTCGATCAGTACGATCCGAAACGATACGATATGCAATTTCGTTGAATAAGGACAGAGTTTGACAATCAATTTGATATGCTCCTTTCTCAAGTTCGACTAATCCATCGTAGGCATGATATCGATAGCACGTTCGCTCGATAGCCTGTGACAGTGTAACAGTCGTATTACAAATTCAATTTCCATGAATATCCAAGTATCTCCGTGGAATTGAAATGAGGGAATAGCAAGATAACGCTGGCATGGAAATTTCCCTTTCGTGGTAATTATCTCGATTTGCTTCGACGTTAAGTAATTTATACATGATTAGAAAAGCGTTCAAACTATATTAATTAAGACATTAATTAATGTAGATATTACTTCAATTTGAGGAAGGCATCTGCCAATTTTGATGAAAAAAAGAAGCGATTGAATATTTTTATTAAGTAATTTTAATATAACGATAGCAGGATAATACTTACTTGAAGCAAATTAGTTGAAATATTTTAAATAATTTTTTATAATAAATGGATCTGATATTATTAGATTAGGGATATTTTTGAATCAGATCGTTCTATTAATTCGAAAAGTATTGTGTCACTAATACATATTGTTGAATTCAAATAGAAACAGTATTATGGCTCTAAGAATAAATTCTAAAATGCCTATGTAAGTTTTTGAAGTTGTTACTGCGTAAATAATATATTTATATAGCAATAATATATAATTTGCAAACAATTAGAATGTACTTTCCAACCAAGTTAATTGTAAACGTTTCTGAATTTGAGTCTTTTTTTAGTATAGAAGTCAAATACGAACTATTTGCAAAATGTTCTATATTTAAAGAAATAGTACATAGTCACGGGCAAAATATGACTATATAGATGAAAATACTTTTATTTATACTACATACATACATCAGGCAAATTTTAAATATAAATATGTGGTGCAAGTTTTATAATCTACTTTTATTTCTAAATTCACAAAAACATATTATCTTCATATAGTATCATTACGGACATTCTAAATTTGAATATTCTGTCTGATGTCCGAAAAGATTTAATTTAAATTAGAGCTTTAGAGAATAAAAAACTATTAAAAATATGCAGCAGCATATTGCAGCCGAAACTCTGTCTAAAAATAACTTAGAGCATTTTGACAGTATTCTATTTTTGGTTTTTTTAGTATAAAAAATGTGGAACTTTTTTTATTTTTATGTAATAGAACTGTAGAACTCTCTCTATAAAAAGTGCTACTGGAACTGTAACTGTTTTGTTTTAAATCAATAAAATGCCGTATTAACACACAGATCCTATGAAGGTATATGAAATTGAAAATATGTAGAACCAAAGATCTTATTTTGAAAAGTAGTTTAAAGATTAGAGTGTCTATACAAATCTTTTTGCATAATGAAGTGTGTCCTTAAGTGGCTCCTAAATCAATACTATTGTCCAAAGGCTATATTAAGACTCTAGACTGTTCTAAATTGTTCAAAGGGGACATCAATAATATTGTAGAATAGTGTTGAGCGTTTAGAGGCTACTTTAAGAGCAAGAATCCGGAGAAATAAAATACTGTGATAAAAATATATAGAAAGAATTGTTGGAAGTTACAATTATAATTGCAGCGAGAAATTATTTGTAAAATTAAAAATTATTTGCTTGTTATTATCGATAAATACTAACGCAGAATTTATAAAAATAATACTCGTGAAAAAAACTTCATTACACAAGTTTTGGAAATTTTATTCTAGATGTTTTTGAAGTCGTGAAAGTAAAAAGTAAATTGTTATAAACCAAAGTTTGCGCATTTTGAAACTATCGTCGACGTAAAATTGCCATCTTCAAACCGGGCAGCGTAGCAGTGTCGCGACCGCACAACGTGCGAGTTCAGTCGCACAACGCGCATCGGAACTTGTCGTGTAACTATCTCACGGGAATACCATGGTCGGCCGTGTTTCCCTTAACCCGGACCAGCCCACGAACCTGGGAAACAGTTTAGCTATCTCCGGCATTCGAACTGGCTGAAGCTCGCGTTACGCGCGCTCGCGCTTTCGAGCTTGCCTGTCGAAACTCCACGCGTTCAAACGGCTGCTGGTTTCCCGATGGAAACGAGTCGCTATTAAGCTCCAGCCTGTTTGCCGCTTGAACTCTGTGCCGTGAGATTCGAATTCTGCTGTTATTTCTCCGACTCGAAGACACGATCGTTCTCTATAAGAGTTGTAAATCAATTGTCGGAAATGGGGAAAAATCTAATGATATAAAATATTACTCTGGCACATAGATATTAAAAAGAATACATTTCCGTGCAAACATTTTACAAATATCTCATTCGCATATTTATGACACTTTATAACTTAATTACAAATATTATACTGACAAAAAATACATTTAATATTATTTCTAATTATAATAGTCTTGACAATCTTTTTTATTATCGGTATTATGTAAAGACATTTTATATAATCTGATATATTTATAAAAAAAAATTATATATGAGGAAAGGACGCAATAACGATGAATATAATTATTTTAATTTGTGTATAACTTCTTAAAATATATAAATTTTTTATATTAAATATCAACATACCAATTCAGATAAAAATTATAAATAAATATAAAGATAATTTTAATTAAATTTAAAAATTATTTTTTAAATATTTATGTAAACGCAGTTAGTAAAATGAATTAAAAGTAGTTCACAAATTTTAATAGAAACAAATACATACTTTTGTAAAATATTTGCCATAAAATACAACGTATATAGAATATCGTAATGTTAAATGGTGTTCTCTTTTTTGGAGTATAAAAGCGGGGAATGTGTTCAAAAATACTTACAAGAACAAGTAATTTTCCAAAAGTTTGCAAACATGTGAATGTATACAAACTAAAGAATTTAAAGGTGGTCTAAATCGTTCGTTTAAAGGTGGTCTAAATAATAATGAAAATTTTCGTTTATTTAGCAATTAGCGATATATTCTTTTAATAAATTAAATATCCAATTTTAAAATAATTTAATTATTATTCTTACTGTAATAATTACATATTGAATTTTTTAATTTTAATTACGTATTTATTTCTCAAAAATATTTTGAAATGTATAACAAAAATTAGAGGAATTACTTAATTTTTTTAAGTTTATGTCTTTTCTGACGTAATTCCTTTAACATGATTATTTTACATACTATTTTATCGTACTGTTTTGTTATAACATAGTTAACAACATTTTAATAGACAATAGAAATGATATGATACTAATACACATAAGTTTTTTTTTTAATAAAAATGCAATATATGAAATAAATTGTTGAAAATTGCGCTATCATATCGTTTCGTTGAATAATTTTGTTATGTTATTCATATTCACATGAAAAAATATTAAATTTAGAAATACTGATGGGTAAAGAAAGAATCATTTTACGATTCTCTGGAGAGTTTCGACAACCGATTTCGAAGTAAATCGCATCGCGAACTGTACTATCGCGCGACAACATCGACGTGACACGAATGCAAAGACTTTTGGCTGTGAATTCGTAGCGTGTTACGGATTGTTTAAACTACGTTTTGGTCCTCAAGTAGGTACAATGGCCTACGAGCAATTACTATTCGTCGATGACAGCACATATTTACGAAAATAAACTATCTAAACAGCCACGCGAGAGATTGAGCACGTATGAAAAGAAAATGCACATAATAAATTCCGAATTGCTGTATTAGTTAATGAAACATATACGAATAGAATGAGATCCTTCTATCTCAACAATTTTGTTAAAAATCACAGAAGTTCAATTATGATATCTCACGAGAAAATCACAATCGTTCAATATTTAATAGAACGCAAAAAAATTTTTGATATCCAAATACATAGATTTATGTTCGGTCGCAATATGTTTTATATAATATTTGTGTAGTATTTATTTTTAATATTTTGTATAAACACAATAAAAATAAAGTTTGTATTGATAATCAATTATTACCAAAAAATTAATATTGACTATTATTTTGCTATAATAATTTTGATAGCAAATGTTAGAAATTTTTTAAATAGAGTTCATAATATCTTTTAATACGTAAATCGTTTTAAATATAGCAAGAGGATAAGTCTGATAATCAGATAAAATTGTATTTATTCGTCAAAATATTAAGAAAGTCATTAAGCAATGTGTTCCAAAGAACTTCATCTCTAATTATTTCGGAGGCTAGACAGCTGCTGCGATCGTGGATTAAATGAAACGATTTTATGTTTGTTCCTCGATCGTTCGTTCAATACGGGTTGGTGGCTGTACGTCGCTGCATAATCCACACGGAGTTATGTAGATCCAGGGCTTATCGCTCTAGGATTTCCATTCTGTCTCATTATTAATTTCCATGCGTTAAGCAGCCGGAGCGAGGATTAGTTGGGAGCGTCGTTATACGAGCTGTTGGAACTTCCTACCGCATTTGCGCATGGGTCTATTGATTTCGAGAAATAGTTGTCCTTTGTAGAGTGTGTGTATATATATATATATACATAAAAATTAATTGTGTAATTGTTATTTCAATTTCAACGTCAGAAAATATTAACATTTTATAAGCTTTCTTATTAATTATATTAAAATATTCATACATGACCTCTACTTGATATTATTAAAAAGTAAATAAATTTTATTTCCTTTTCTGTAGAAGATATAAAACAGATATACACTCCCCCGCAATCACTTTTGCCATACCTAAGCCGAAATTTATTAAACTTCAAAGTTTAATATCTTTGCGGAAAATTATCGTAGCTTAAAAAATCGAACGGCATTTCAAAGGTTATTGCAACAGCTTTCATTTAAGCAGAGGAAAAATTGAAAAGACGCATAATTCTATTTTTTATGGATAAAAAACGAACAAGAAAAAATACGATATTTTTTATCTTTAGTTAATTGCTTGCCAATTTGAAATGAATAATAGTAGGATAATGAAACTAACGGGGTTTGAAAGGTATGCCTTTTACCTTTAAAATGATCGCCCGCCCATTTTTGTGCGACGTTTCTTACCGGAGTTATGAGTATTTTTATAAAAAAACATGATTTTGTTTATTTTCTTATTATCTCGAAAACTAAGAGCGATAGAAAAAAATGTTAAATACAAAAAATACTCGTTTTTAGGTAGAAAATACAAAAATAAAGTCAAAATTAAAAAATCGAAAAAATTTTTTTCTTCATCTTTTTAGGTAGAAAAAATTTTTTTAATTTCTCATTTTATGTGATATAGTTGTTAATTATTCAAAGTTATACATACGAACAAAGTGTAGCGTTACTTTTAAAAATATACACATTAATATTTTAATGATAATGAAAATTTTTTTCTCCATTATTAGGCACTACGAATTATTTTATAAAATTATTATATATTTGATTTATGTATTAAATAACAAATTCTTTTAATAAACAACAAAAATCTTTATTTCTTAATTCTAGAACATTTATTTTATAACGTACACAGTACATAATATGTCATGTTACAATAAATTACTCAAAATTATAATAGTGACACAATGTAATAACATCAATTAATTTTAACTCTAAATTACACTTTGAATAATTAACAACTATATCACATAAAATGAGAAATTAAAAAAATTTTTTCTACCTAAAAAGATGAAGAAAAAAATTTTTTCGATTTTTTAATTTTGACTTTATTTTTGTATTTTCTACCTAAAAACGAGTATTTTTTGTATTTAACATTTTTTTCTATCGCTCTTAGTTTTCGAGATAATAAGAAAATAAACAAAATCATGTTTTTTTATAAAAATACTCATAACTCCGGTAAGAAACGTCGCACAAAAATGGGCGGGCGATCATTTTAAAGGTAAAAGGCATACCTTTCAAACCCCGTTAGTTTCATTATCCTACTATTATTCATTTCAAATTGGCAAGCAATTAACTAAAGATAAAAAATATCGTATTTTTTCTTGTTCGTTTTTTATCCATAAAAAATAGAATTATGCGTCTTTTCAATTTTTCCTCTGCTTAAATGAAAGCTGTTGCAATAACCTTTGAAATGCCGTTCGATTTTTTAAGCTACGATAATTTTCCGCAAAGATATTAAACTTTGAAGTTTAATAAATTTCGGCTTAGGTATGGCAAAAGTGATTGCGGGGGAGTGTATAAAAGATTTTTAAGTAAATAAGAAATAATAAAGAAGAGGTCATATATGAATATTTCAGAATAATTAAAGAAAATCTTATGAAACAATAAAATATTTTTTCTGACCTTAAAATTGAAATTACGACTATGCACTGAGAAAAATGGTCTGGTTGGATTAAATAGTAATTCTGGTGGAAAATGAACGAATCAAAATTTTCTGGTTAAATCTATTAGAATTCTAGTTGAGATAATTAGAATTCTGATTGATATAATTATTCTGGTAAAAATGAGAATTCTAGTAGATTTTACCAGAAATATTGTATCAACCAGAATTCCTGTTATCTCAATTAGAATTCTAATAAATTTAATCAGAAAATTCTGATTCGTCCATTTTCAACCAGAAATTTTTTTCAGTGTACCGTTGGTTTTTCCGAGACTTTATCTCGTGCGTTTTAATTATCACCAAACATATATTACGCAATGATATGATTCATGCAAACAATATTATTTTAATTTCTTGTTCAAACCAAGCAAATCAATGTTATAAATCTTATAATTTGTATACTTGAAGAGAAATGTAATTGAAAGAAGTGTAATTTGAATGACGTTGCGTCACGATAAGGTCAAAGTCAAAGAATTCCCTATGATTTTGCGAGCATTTCTTAAGATGCAAATTTGATCTGTCGTGAGTGGTCCATTTCGCTCGATGTAACGAGTGTGCACACAGAGCGCTTGACGTTTCGCTTTTCGCTGCACATCACCGCATCCTCGTCATCGTGAAACGAGCGTACAGGTTTGCCTATCTTCCGTCAAAGTATAAAAAGAAGCATAGACAAATATATTTTTGCAGTTAATGTCTTATTTCCAAAATATATTACAACATAGCGATAAATAGCTCTTATATTTTAAAAGACGTATTTTTATGATCTTCGAGCAAATTAAAACTATATAATTGCTGAATATTTTCGACAAAATTACTATTGTTATTAAAATACAATTTTGATTTATCTTCTTTTTAAATTTAAATTTAACAAAATAATATTACGAATCGCATATGAAAGACTCTTTTACTCTTTCAAGCTTATATGAAAGTTCGTATAAGAACGTTCTATGTATTTTGCGTACTTGTAACATGCCATGTATTACATGTAAGATATACTTCTTATCATAGTCATATGAGAATAGGATGAAAGCAGGCAAAATGTGAAAAGAGAAGATAGGTGCCGAAATTTTATGCTGATCTCAGTGACACAGAAATCATGAATCTTGTAGTATTTTTTCGAAATGAAATGGTTACAAAAAAATCTCGATTAAAATGGTAAAATTTAGAGGGCAAAGGTTAATTATTTTTTTTTAATTAAAATTTGTCGCAAGAATCCATGATGTTAAAATATATAAATTCAGTGACCTCTGAACAGAGAAAATTTTAAATAACAAAATATAAAGTAGCAAATGTATAAGTCTCAAGCGGCTTTAAATAAAAAAGTTATTAAGTTTAGTGGACATATATTACGACAATTAAATAAAAATAAAAATTATTAAAGAATAGCCAGATTTTTTTATTATAAGGGAACTGAGACTAGCAATTAATTTAAAAAATTGTAATAATTGTATATATATATATATATAATTTAAAAGATTTTCCAATATAACATTTCGTAGATAAAGATATATATGTGCATATTATTAAAAAAATCGATCAAAATTATAGTTTCGTAAAATAAATATATGTACAATTTAACTATTTTTATAAATTTAGTACTTTATAAAACTAAAAAATGATGTCCTTCAAAAGTTTATAAATTTAATATTAAGTTGATCCCCAAACATTACGTGCAAATTTTAAAGAATAAAAAATATAAATTTTAAAGAATATAAATTTAAGAATTTATAAATTTATAAGTATGTATGCAATAAAAAACGTATATAAATTATTAGAAAGAAATAACATTAGTAATAGTAATAATTTATATTACATATATACAAGATTTGATGCTTACAAATCAGTTAATTATAAAGAGCATGAAGAAACTAAAGATGTACTCGCAAAAGATAAGGCGCTAATAAAGCTTCTGCTATGATGTCTACCCACAGAAAAGAGATAATTTAATCGCAGGGGGATAAAACGTAAGACACGGATAAAAAAAGTAAATAAAACTGAAATAGATCATAGAATGTAAGGATAGGATAATAAGAGCTCTATGTAAAATTAACTTTCTAATATAATAAGAAATTGTTTTGACATTATTCTAATTACAAGACTGTTAAAAAGAGTTTTCACGTTGATAAGTAAAATCGCTTCAAACCCAAAACGATTTGCTGCTAGCTGATAAGCGGAATTTTAAAAGCTATCTCAAAGTAAGTATGTATGTATTATGTATATTTAATAATTAATAAAAGTTAATATATAAATATAATTATTATAAATAGCAAATTACATTTAATTATAATTTTAACATAACTATGAATTAATAAATCAATTAATTTGAAATTTATGAAATATATAATTGATTTGAATGCGCTCTCCAGTCTAACTAATATAACAATAACATGTGTAATTTGATAACGCGATTATTATTCCATTTTCATCATAATTTCACACATTTCTATATTTATATCTATACATATATCATACAAATAAATTTTACTTCGTAAAATTCCATTTTGAAAGCGAACCTTAATCGATCGAGTATCGCTATTCAAATGCTATCCGGAAATTCCGTAGCAGTTAGCGAATTCGATGTACATATCTCGTCCAGTTGCATTTACATACCGATACGTAAAATATCCCATAAATAATTCATCGAGTGATGAATTCTGTTAGCACATAAGCGAGTGAATTTTTCGAGCAGGTGACCGTAACCGATTAAAAACTCGTAGTTTAATATTCCAACTACAAGCGAGACATTTAAACCGGAATTTCTAAAAAAAAAAAAAGGAAATATAATAGTCATCCAGTTTTCAGCACGACATCCATACGTTTCGCGAAACGATCACGAAATCCTTCTCCGCGTAGGAAGGAAACGCATTGCAACGCTTGGATGCGCCTCACAGCGGTGGCGCGATGACATCAGTGATAAACGACGAGATCAGGATGACATGTAACACGAGGTGCAGTGGTCGAGAGACGGCGAACGAAATTAAAGAGCGATAGATGGATACGCGGGACGATATGTGAAAGGCAAGGATTGCGTTGAAGAAGCTCGAAGAGAACAAACCAAAGGAGGAACCGGAAAAATCGAGGATAACTCCGCTTGACGAAGTGAACAAAATCGAATGAAATCCTAAGGGATGAGAATCAAATGCATTTTTCACATATATATTCTTTATCATTGTTGAATTGCACTCATATTTCCAAGTTTCCCTTTCGCATTGGCAAACTATATTTTAATAAAAATACAGTTGCTTGAATTTAAGTTTTAATTGTAAAATGAGATTAATATGACTGAATATGCAATCGCATGAATACAAAATTTTCAATTATCATGTTGCTAAACTAACTCAAAATATTTTGCTATGGATATGAAAGAAATATTTCTTTATTTGAATAGCTTACTTTAGGTGTAAAATAGTTTACCCATTAGAGCGAACTTAAACGAAATTTCCATTGTGTTTCTAATAAACGGATTCTACTTCCACATTGTGTTAGTAAAATAACATATTTATATATATATATATATATTCTAAATAAAATTTATTTCTTAATTTAATTTACAAGAACGATAAATTTTCTTGGACTTGCATTCGCACGATGCACCTGCGAAGTCTCGTCAAAATCAGAGCGCAAGTCGACTCGTGTTTTTTATATCGGTAACCGCGCTATAGAGAAGGAAGGAACGAGCAAAGGAAAAGGAAGAGAAAGGAAAAAGGGAGAGACGCAATGATGCGAGGAGGTGCGGAAGACGGGACTAAAGGGATGAAAGGGAACACCCGACCTGATAGGCGAGTGAGAAAGGTACAACGAACGCGGAGCAAGCCACAGACACTGTGATATGCCACTGGCGGAAGAAGGATGAAGATATCGGTATGTAAGCGCGATAAGGATGAAGCAGTGCAAAACGTGATGGTGAGAGAGAAAGCAGGAAGAGAATCAGGTCGGAGCAAGACGCGC
The DNA here is from genome assembly GCF_001594055.1 of Mycetomoellerius zeteki. NCBI lineage: Eukaryota > Metazoa > Arthropoda > Insecta > Hymenoptera > Formicidae > Mycetomoellerius > Mycetomoellerius zeteki. The sequence continues at coordinate 1,636,465 of NW_017257409.1, read as the reverse complement.
AACTCCGGGATACAACCATGAAAAAGACAGAGCTGTAGCGCAGGCAGCTGAGGAGAGACAGGAGAGCGCAATGTGGGATGAAACGAAAGAGGAGAGACGACCAAGTAGGGCTGAGCGAGAAATCGCGAGCGGTACCGAGAGGCAGCAGAGAGAGAAAAGGACTTTCCCGAGGTATAGAGACCTACATATTCCATGGGGCCAATGAGACGGCGCAATGTGGCAGCATGGACGCTCTGTCCTTTTCTGGTCTCGTTGGTCTGCTCTCTGTCCCGACCACGGCGCCGTCGCTCTGGGACGGTGGGACGAGCGGGGATCAGAAGGTGGCTCGCTGGTGTAGAACGTTGCGAGAACTCAGTTGCTCACGAGCATCCGTCGACTGATGAACATGGTCTCTTATACGTCGAACAGCGTGAGTGCCGTGCTTGCGATGTGCCGTTACGCTCTTTTCTTCGTGGTAACAATTGTGGCTCTTAGCAGAGCCGACAATGCTGAGAGCGGTCTAAAGGTGGAGAAGCTGTATATGCCCGAAGTATGCGACATCAGGTCAAAGAAGGGCGACCAGCTGACCATGCACTACACCGGCACGCTCCAGGACGGCAGCAAGTTCGACTCAAGGTCAGTGACAGCACGCGAAAGATCGGACTAGAGAATGCAAATAGACTGAATAACTAAAACTAAATAGATTGATGATTGTGTGTAGAAGATGTGCGAGGTCAAGCGATGACGTTTCACTTATTAACGAAATTGCGCTGATAGCTACAACAATCAATAAAGAACCGTGAATGTCTATATAATAACCGAGAGCGCAATAATAATGACGTCACGCGTTAGTGGCAAGAACTTAATATCTTTGACAGATATGATAAATTTCTTTGGTGCTGGTATAGTGCTCTACATAATATTCTCAAATTTGACATTGTGCCTTTGGTAAATTATTCATAGTTAGTTTCTAAACAAATTTCTAGAATCTAGATGAAACTAAGCTTATGGCAGGAATAGCTAAAGTAGGGCACAAGTAAGTTAAATGAAAGATGAAAAGGAGCAGTTGAGATGTCATCAGCGTTACTGTGAAAAAATACAGATTAATTCTACTTACGAAAATTATCCATAAATTTATCCACAATATAATACAATAGATTCAGAAATTAGAATTAGTACTTTAATTGCTAATATTGCTTAATTGACAAAAATGTTTATAAAAGTATTAATTTCAAGGAAAATTACGAAAGTCGAATTAAATTGTTCAGCAGTTATGAAGAAAATTGTACTTTTGTTACACAAAAATAAGAAGAAATTAGATGTTATGGTGAAATTAAAAATTATAAAAATTAGCAAAGAAATTAGATGGAGGGCATAACAAGAAAATGTTATAAGTAGATATATATAGTTATCAAAAGTAGTCGAATAACAACTATAAATAGAAAAAGTAATCGAACGGCTATAAATAGTGAAAGTAATCGAATTATAACACACACACAATTTATAATTATAACTTTCTTAATCTCGCTTATCATTATACAATATTCCATAAAATATTTTATTATCTTTTCGGTTACTCCGACAAATGGTTTATAAAATTAATCGTACTTAAAATAGCATTCGTACTTAAATTAGCGAAAGAAATAGTTAGAAGAATTAAAGAAGATTAAATAACGGGTAAAAAATATTCTTGGTTATTTGATTTTTTTTAAATTTAATAACAAACATTTCATTTTAAACAATTATAAAGTTTTAAAGAAGTGTTATAAGTAAATCTTAAAATATTTTAGTAATAAAAATTTATTCGATAATAAGTACTTATTATTAGTTTTCTATATAAAGTATTTAATAAATAAAAATAGAGAATTGTGGACTTATTTAAGATAATAACGTAAGTAATTTCTTTAGATTTAATTAAAAATATTTTTATTTTAATTCTATCAGCGTGAATAAAAAGGTATAAGTTTAAAAACAGAAAGTTAAGTTTAAAAACACAAAAGTATTCACAATTAAGACGCAATCATTGTACAAAATATCACATTCGCTGATGACGTCAACAGTTGTGCAAAGAGAAGGGAAACGAGATAAAGTGAGACAGTGTGACTCCGGTTGAAATTTCCAACGTGGACGTACGTCATTGGAGGACACGAAGATGACGAGTATACCGTTCCAAGTGGGACTCTCGTCGTTCGAAAGTAACTTTTTAACATATAATGAAAAGAGTATAAACTCTGTTCTCTCGGTTACTTTGAAATCCTTGCTTTCACGTAGAAATGTATAGTTAATATAATAGCGCTGAAATAATACTCGCGCAGAATATAGATGGACTAAAATATGGATAATTGAAAATACATCGTGCTTCAAACGATTAATCGTCATATAGTATACATATAAACTTATTTGGATGGAATTTCATAAAACACGTTTCGCACGATTTTCGTGAGGAACAAACGTTTGAAAATAAGATATGCATTTAACAAAAGCATTTTTTTTTTCTTTTATGTAAAAGACATACCTCTTTTTTCTATTTTAAAAATTTAATGGACACGTAAAAACTGGCAAGATAATCTGGTTTAAAAGTGATTTGTCAATATCTGGTGCGATTACTCTCGCCGATAACCTACCTCTTGAACTTTCTTTAGCCACGTCGATTGTACTCCAAATCGGATTTGGCACGAGAGCTGCATTTGGTACGATATGCGTCTCGCGATCTCCTCTGCACGATTAACTGCTTGTATATCTCGGCGTGACAGTCTACTCTAAACTATCGATCGATCAAGTCGTTTTCGATTCAGGGATAAAAATTTGATTTAGATAAATAATACAATCAAAGTATGTAGTAAATATTTATTTTTTTATATAATTAAACTTATCTTTTTATATATTGCGTGCAATAGAACACGATTTTTATGCAAATATATTTTTTAAGTGAGTATTTGAGTTCAGCGTGAAATATTCAGCTTATAATAAAAACAGTTATTTTAACGTATCGGTTACGTTTTATATTATGTGCAGCTGAACGGATAAAGAGCTTATCTTATCTTACGTCATCTCTTGTATAATGTTTATTATAGACGTAACATTCCTTATAATTGATTAAAGGATCTTCGATTAAAAAAATGTTCATGAGCAAACATTTATTGATTAGATTTCTGTAGCATAATTTATCTCTTAAAATATTAAAGGTTATTGATATAATGCTATCATCGTGCCAATTGATAGGATAGTTTCTAAAAATAATTGGAATAATGATAACGTTTGACAAAATAATGTTAAAATTAATAAAAGTTAATATTACTTCTCAATTTATTTTTAATGCAATTTGAAGAAAAGATAATGTGATCGATATATCGTCAGAGACTCACGTCTCGAACATACGACCTCAATTAAACCAATTAACTATATTTTCCAACATGTTCGTTATTGTGATGCCTCTTGCTTTATTAACTAACTTTTCTACCTCAAGCATAGAATAGAACCTTGTTCTTTTCTTTTTTTGTTGCTCTTATGACGCACATTAATACTTTAACGTCTAAAACGATATTAATACGCCATATAAAGATAATGAATAGTATAAATGAATGGAGGCTCCGTTAAATGTGGTTTGTGGCGTATTGTAATCTTCCTGATAAACTTGTATAAATATTTTTTAATTTTAGAATATTATTATTACATTATAATACTTTATCAAATATTTTTGAATATATAAGCAATTAATATTTCGGCGTAGTTAACGTTTCCACGAATAACATCGCTATAACATTTCACGCGAAAGATAATACAATAGGAATAGACGTACGTATATGTTATTATAATCATATTCCAATTCATAATGTTTAATACGGCATAATACCGCTTAGTTTCGAACGATAAACGCAACGTAACGTAACGTAATATCGATCTATCCGCTGACGGGATTCGTTACCGATCTCGCGCAAAGTCCTCGTTAATGAAACTATCGGGTTCGCAACTCAATCAATTCAACAGCGCGCGAGACTGGAAAACTTCTCTCGATCGAGTATCCATATCCTTTTCTCAGATAAATGAACTCCGATCTATCCTTACGCGTTGTATCAACGAAAACAGCCCACAATGAAATTCACTATTTTCCCATAGGACGGTTCATTTGTACTTATAATTATAATTACGTTCGCAAACGAACGATTTGGTGAATATTCTAACGTGACGAATGGACGTTAATGGATAGGTTGAGCTGACCTCTTTCCAGTGACCAAATTATTCCGTTATGAATACCGTTAATCGTATGTCGGACAACTTGCACCTGGAAAACTTACTGTTAAATACACAATATGAAAGAGAGAAAGGCGTAAAATAAACTTAAAAACTATTTTCTTTTACTTTATTTTTCAAAAGTTAATTCCATTCCTCGTTTAATATCTGGAATATTAAAATTATTTTATATTAATATCAAAGGCGAGTAATCCTGTTACATATTATATTACTATTATGTAATTCTATATTGCATATATTTTCTCGGCAAAGTCATAAATTACAAATTAGATCAATTAATTTTCAGCCCGTAACAGGTTTTAATAGTATTGAAACTTGAAGCCTATATATATATATATTAATGACACTAATATGTGTGATCGAAAGGTAATTCAATATTTTGTTAATGAACATAAAATACACTATAAAATCATTTTTTTTATAGCAATTCATTACGCTAAAACATAGATATTAGCTTGGATATTAGTTATTTATAGCTTTACACATTCTTGCTGACGTAACTAAACCATTAAAAACTAGATTAGCTATTAATATTGTTTCAAGAAATCGATTGGAAACGTTTTTTAATCGACAGCTCATATTGATTCATTAAAAGTTTTTATAGTTGTAAGTGGAACCTTATATATATAATCAGAGATATATTATATTTTTTGTAAAGGTTATCAGAAAGTGAAAAAAAACTTATTGATCCTCCTTTGTATTAAACGCGTTTTTACAAAATTATAAATCATTTACATATACAATATTGTACATTTCAATGCATTAAAAACTGTAATATTTTTAATTAATTTTGGCAAAGCAAATTTTTTAGCAACAACAGACAGTGTCGCAGAGTCATGTTTTTGGTATCACGTTAACTGCGCTAGTCTATCGAGAATTACCTTCATTTACCAACGTTCCACATCGATTCGACTGTTTCTTGTCGAGGAGCATCGCAATCACCTGTTTATCGCTTCGCATTCCGCTCAACTTCCATTATCCTCTTCCATTCGTGCCACCTCCGTACCGCGAGAAAGCGAAGCACGTTAGCGAAAACGTTGACTCCATTTGGCACGAGTCTAGTTTGCTCTTGAGGCGGATTCAGCGGCGTCAGAATTTTCCATCGGATCCATCTCCACGGACGCAAGTCTTTGCTCGAGTGAGTTTTGCACCGGAAATATCCCGACGAGACTTTAATGCACTTCACGACGTTCTTACACAAATTTTGTCTACTTTGTCTCGTATCAAATCCTTTTTTCTCTCTCTCTCTCTTTCTTCACGATACGCACGTCACATGCTTTGAAAGAACCTCTAATATCAGGCACCGCTAATATCAGGTGTCCAAAAAGGTTTTTGCCATTTTCCATGTGAAACATTAAAGAAGCATATTTTATAGTTTCTTCATTAATATAGATGTAGGAAGTTTTCTGCAGGTCAATTTTGAATTCGTCTCGATTGCAGTCCTCAAATCTTCACCATTCATGGAAAGTGATCTTCCAGATCGGGATGTATTCTCAAGGCTCCCATCGCCTGAAGCAAACTTTTGAAACCAATTTCGAGCAGTTCTTTCCTTTACTGCATCTTCCCCAAATGCCATACAAATTTTTCGACAGGCCTCTGATGCGTTACCAAGTTTGAACTCGTACAATAATCACGCAAAAATAACTTGTTTTTGGCTAGCGATATTGAAGATACAAGAAAATGCACAACTTAAAGTTTAAAATATGACAATTCAATGATTCTGGGCGTATCTTGTAGTTCGATAGTATAACATATACATTAATTATTAATCAGAAAAATTCCTAGAATTGTGACTAACAAACATCAGCAAAAACTTTTCTGGATACTTAATGTTATCGAAAAAAGAATACATACCTATATCATCAAATCACGCTCAACAGTTAAATTGTCTGATTGCAAGTATAAGAGAAAGGATTGAAACAAACTTAAGTAATTTATAATTTAAAAAAAACTATTAAATCGAATTTATTAATGATAATATAATATTCTATGTATTATTATTTCGTTAAGGATTGATTTTATTAATCTCAATTTAACTGAGATTTTAGTCTTTTTGTAAAGTAAAGTAGATAAAAACATAATATCGATTATTTATTTATAATAGATTCGTTAAAATCGAATTCGTTAAAATCAAACTATAAACTAAAAAAATATATTTTTATAAATTAAAAGTGAAAGATTCAGAGAATTCTAACGATGAATAATTATTCGGGCGAAAAATAACTAGTTTTTTGAAAATATCAAACTACGGTATATAAAATAATTTGTAGTTTAATTGGTGTAAGTATTGATGTAATTTGAGAGGAGTATGGTCGACATAGCAATCCGATTACGAATCTCTTTCAAATGTATTTCGATGCACACAACAGTGGAATATCTATTTTCGCAAAGCATGGAAAAAATATAGCATATACGTTAAGAATGTTGACAAAAAAGATTTTCAACTATACGTATTTTGCAATAAAGATAGAGATATTCAATCCTCCTATTGTCGTGAATAATGTAAATGACATAAAATATATCGATTTTTATTTGCAATTCGTGCTGCTAATATATTATGGTTTCAAAAGATACGAATAAGAAACGTATGCGGGCTTCCGGGATTGCAGAAACATTTTTGCAACGTATACGAATGCGGAAGTTGCACGTGCTCATTATTACAGTCGTTAATCAGCATTTTAAAAAAGACAAATTAGAGTCCGCGCATATTAAAAAGTTTTTCAATAAATAATTTATTTATGTATGTGCTCTTAATGCTTTTACATTATTTTCAATTATTGTTTCTAATATTATATATTAAATATAAATATTTGTGCAAATATATATTAAACTTATAAAATTATGAAATATATATTAAAATCGTAAAAATTATAATTGATCTTTGTTAACATATTATTTTGTTTTTAAATCTTAGTTTATGAATCCATACTTTCTATGTAAGTTATTATAAATTATCAAAATATTATAAAAATTTTTTTATATTTTAATGTGCTTTAATTTTGATTTTAGCATAGTTATATACTTATTGAGATTGCAAGTTGTTCCTAAATAAATATGTACATTCGTGTACGTAAGGGAAGTAATTTGTAATATACATATAATAATTATATTAAATGTCTTTTTTCGCCTATACTTTAAATAAAATGATTTTTTGACGTATATTCTGATCTTCATTGAAACATTTAAATTTAAGATTGTTATTTGATTTAACGCATTTGTTACGTTTCATTTAAAAAGTCTGTGCAAACTTTATACATCTCTAAAAAATTAAGATTAAATTGTTTATGCGTGTTTTATGTTTTTAGTCATGCAATAAATATATGATAACGTTATCAAGCATATAAGTAGTCTTTGTGGTCTTAAGAATAACAACTTTACTTTTAACATCGTACTTCCAAGCAATTCGCGATAACAAGATTATATGGCGAATTTAGCATATTGTACTGAAGCATATACATTATACAGAATGTTCTAGAAATATACTTTATATAAATATATGTTTTTATATATTTTTATATACGCTTTTTACATATTTTTATAAAAACTTAGAAGTTCTTGAAATATTAATACGGATATTTGCTTGACAATAATTAAAGTACATTAATATTTTATGGCGTTAATTAACTTTGTTAGTTATAATCAACTCTTTCTTATAATATAATTAAATAACACTTTCTTAAACAATTTATTAATTAACTCTTAAATAAAATTGTTAAGGCAAGTGTAAACAACAATTCTAATAAAGGACAAAAGTAAATCTGTTTCCAATAAAAAAACGAATCTTTTTCAGAAATTAATTCGCTTTTTATATTCTACAAACGGTTGTACAAAGCGTGTACTTTTAATTAACGCCGTTGATTAAAAGTCTGCCTAAACAAAAACGAATATTGGAGGACTGTAAACAACGCGGCTCGACAAATAATTTATTATTCAATACGATCACTAGAACATAATTCTAAACAGGCTCTGCGCCATTCAACTAGCTACTTATTGTAACGACGAAAGTTTCGTAGTCATTGAGTGAACTTTCTGCGAAAACGAGTTCTTCGGTTTCGCAAATCGGTAGTTTCGAGTATCGATTAGTTATGGGAGCGCTTTAAAGACGTGTACAACACGTAGAACTATGAAATACAGGCACTTCGGCACTTGCTTGCTTGAATCTCGTGAAGTCAACATCGTGTTCAACGTAACTGATGAATGAGGATGCTCCAAATTGCCTTTACGTGACTTTCAGTTGAATCCACAAGTTATTGTTGTATCAACTTTACATAGAGGAGAAAAGAATAAAAACAATTAAATTGTTCATGTTTGCGTTAATCTTTTTCTTACTTCCACGAAGTAATTTTTTTTTCTATATAAAATTATGTAATTCAATTTTTTCAATTGAATTTTCAGATGTTAAAATAAGGAAGGCAGCAGAGTATTTGCAGTAAAAGCTTTATAAAACATTTTATTACTTTAACGGGAATAAAAAAATATATGCATTTGATTTTTTAAATATATTCTCGCAGAATTAACTTTCTTCTTTCTAATATTATAATATTACTTAATTTAAAATCAAAGTTATTTTAGTTTACTACAGAAATTTATTTTGCAATCTTCTATGATATTCCAACTGCGCACGGTTCAACGTATTCTTAATATAGCGTACTTTTAATATTGCATATACGTGATAGGCTGCATTTATATGCAGTATGCGTATACGTAGTAAATTCAAGGGAGTCGTTTGCATCGCCGATGCGACGTCCGCATCCGCGAGCTGCATTTATGCACTTTCACTAGAGCCAGCGAGATTAGAAACCAGTATACGTTTGTTAAAACATTTCTTCCATTATTCGATGGTCCTTATTAAGAAACATACAAAAGTACGAAAAATACCAAAATTGTAAATTATATTGCTTGTGCTACATTACAATTTTGCTGTTATCTATCTCTATTGTATTATGAACAGAATTCATATACGTATCATATACGTGTATGTGTATCTATGTACATATATTGATATATTAAAGATTTATACTTATATATAAAACTAAAATATATATTTTTAATAGTTAACAATATTCGTGGACGTGCATAAACTTTCGCATACTTATTAATATTACATTAAAATTATTTCTAGTCTTGTTCAACGAATAATTTGGAAGATTATATCATTCGTCAGATAGATGTAAACACTGTAATTAGGATATTCTAATTATACAACAGCATGAGTACGACAATTCACAGAGAGATTATCTACTTAAATGAGCAAAGTTGAAATTGCAAAATGACCATTATAATTACTCCGACATCGGAGTAACGGCTTTCGAAGGGCTGCATAATAGTTTGCGTGTGGAGCGGAAGCTTGCAAGGGCGATTGCCTTAGAAGTTAGCTCGCGAGGGCAGCGCCTCCGGGGTGCGATAACGTTATCGTATTTTAATGTCACTTACAAGGTGGACAGAATCGGTCGTCAGCTTGTCGTCCATTATCATCGTCTACGCATTTCCCTAACAAGAATTGATTCTCAAATCACCTTACCGATCTACAAAATATCATTATTCTATATTTATATTCTGATGAATTCTCTATACTGTTCAGATAAACAGTAATAACCATTTGCTCTGAATAAAATGGAACAGTGCTGAACGTGATCACATTTTTTCCAGACAACGTAAAATACTAATTAATATTTATTGAGAAAAGAAACAAACTTTGGTTTGGATTCACAAAGAAGTAGACTCCTTTGATGAGCTATTTCAAACTAAGCAGAAAGGAAAAGTGAAAGGCAATAAACATTTTATAGACTTTTTATTGTGTAAAACATTTCATTATACAAATTATTATTGTTGAATGAATTAATAAATTATTATTATTCGGAAACAAAGGAATTAAATATAAGTTCTTTAATTGAATTTTAAAGGTATTAGTACGCATTATAGACTAAGATAAAATTATATTATATACTGTTCGTTGTGTACGCGTATACATATAAATATTCAATATTACAAAGTTATATATATAAACATTGTATGTAGATGTACAAAATCACATTTCAATTCATGGATATTAAAATGTCAATCAATCATTGCAGTCTACAATTATTGAATTTTATTATCAAGGTATTTTATCGAGTCTGCGACATTGAAAGAGTTATAATGATATTTGTTATCCGAGTTACAGTAACGTGATATACCAGCTTTAAGAGGAAATTCATGGTCGAAAATGCAGATATGATATTACGTATAACAATGGGTTTCCATCACTGTACGTATTTAATATGTACGGCGTAAACGTCATATTAATCTGTGATACACCTATCTGTTTTATTGTCTCGTATTTGACATATCTTTGTTTTCTCTCCTTTTTTCGCATTATTAATTCATGTATTACGTTTTAAACCATGGAGTTTCAGCGCTTTATTTTATTAATTATTGATTAATTACTGTTTTTAGTTAATTATAATACTCATATAATGGCTATGATATGTATTAATAAAATACTATTTATGCTCAAAATGCATACAGATAATACTTATTTCTTTAAATAATTACATTTTACAATGGAGTTTCAACTTTAATTATTAGTAATTTGATTAGTAACTCTTTTTCAGTTAGCTATGATACTCGTATAATAGCTCCGATATCAAGAATGTAATATTTATATTCGGACACAGTAATTAATAGGGGAGAGTGGTCTAAATCGGACCTATTTGCAGTTTCTGCTCTCTATAAGGCGTAAATAAAATCCGATCGTAAAATCGAAGCTGTCGTTGGAAAGATCATTTAATTCCCTTCATTTTTGTTTCAGATTATTTTGACGTATCTCTCACCTGTGTTAAACTATAATGGGAAATGTAAAAACGCTCTTTCCAGTCCGATTTAGAACCATCGGTTCCAAATCGGACCATCCTCTGGTTCAGATCGAAAACTTTTATTTTTATGGATTTTTAGATAAAATTTTAAAATATTTTAATATATTTCTCTTAGTATTGAGTAAAAACGAGCAATTTGACAGTCAAAGATAAAAATTTTTTC